>NW_019416665.1:105387-319474 GCF_000390285.2 Anoplophora glabripennis
ACTTTTATTTAATAAAAGTAAACAATAATTCTTAAAATGTGGGGTTAGAATAACAGCAAACGCATGTTTTACAAACGCTTTTTTTTAGTTATTATTTTATTTGAGTAAATTTAAACGGTAATAATGAATAAACAAAACATCAAGGATTTTATTTTTGTGCTTACTTTTGTTCTACACGTTTTACTTTTAAAGATTTCAGTACCTAAAAACGCCAGAAATTTCACTGTTTCTCGGCCGGGAATATGGCCACCTTAAGTAAAAAATACACAGAATAAAAACCTAATTTTGTGTATTTGTAGAGGTCGAGCGTCATATTGTTTATAACAATAGAAAAAAAAAATAATTGCTCTTTTCAAAATATCGAAAGCACAATGATATTACAAAAGAAAACGTGAAAAGTCAATAAAAATGTATTTTTCTGGATCTGACTATGACTTTCGCAGACACCAGTTCATTTAAAAAAAGTATCCCGGTAGCTGCTTTCTATGTGCCACAATACATTTGTTAAGTAAGAATTTTGAGAAGTCGAGCGCAGCATGGGCACTATGACGTCACAGCGTTCCCCTCTGCTGGCTACCGCTCAGCCGCGCTGATCACGCTGTCTTTAACGAACGTTTACTTGGTCACTTCTTAATCGAATCCACTCAAAAAAAAATCAGCATATAAAAGAAGTCTTCTACTTTACAACGAGACCAAGTTTATTAGAAAATATTAAATAGAACAGCCAAAATACCGTTTAAAGGAAAAACAATTATCTCGGCTCCTAGTGGTGGGATCGAGACGCTTTTCCTTTCTTAATTAATGTTTTTTAAGCACTATTTGATGCAATTGGTTTGAAATCTGTATATTAAAAAATTGCCGAGATAAGGATCCTAGTTACCGTTTTTTTTTTGGTATTTTGTTAATATTTTTTTTTGCAACTTAAAAATCTGAAATTTACACAGATGCTCTGTGGGTACACATGCTGCAAGTGACCCATTTTTGAGTACATCGTCAATAGCGCCATCCTTACGCCACCCGGAACGCAACAGGGTTCCAAAAAAAAATCGACGGCAAAGTGGCGCCAAGGATCAGGTACTTTTGCGAGCGACTCCACACCAAGAGGGACTCTCCAGCGAACACTCGCCCCGACAACACGTCTTTTTTACAAACTTACTTTTCAATAAAAATATTTTATTTTTACCGTTGAGAGAGCGTTTTATTTTTACTGTAAAGAGAAATCAACCCTCATACCTTTCGATCCTTTTTTTACCAAATTTCGATACCTTGACTTGGGCAGAAGATATACGCTCTCGCGTTTTCGACTTCATAATTTTGCAATAGACCGCCATTTTGAAATTGGGGGTCGGGATTTCGGGTATTTGTTGAGCACCCCAGTTACCTTTTCCTGTAGTTTCATCCAATTTCAGTCAAATTCGTTCTTTTTATTTAATGCTGAAAACGTTTTTTTTACAGTTAATTTTGCAATGTAAAATAAATTCTGCGAGCTTTCGCAAAAGCCTATCCTTGTAGCAAATTTCCTTAGGAACAAAATCAATACCTCATGTCGATTAGAAACTTATTTTCGGAGATATAAGCGAAAAATTGAAGAGCAATTATTTTTTTTCTTTTGTTATAAACAATATGACGCTCGACGTCTACAAATACACAAACTTAGGCTTTTATTCTGTGTATTTTTTACTTAATTTTAAGCCCATAAAATTCGAGGTAAGCCCAATTTTTGAAAAATGCCTAATTCCCTAACCTAATTGAAGAATTTCCAAATCGTGTAATACCATAGAGAAACATTTTTCAATGTTGAAAGACGGGTTCGAGAAACAACCAAGTGTTTCAGTACCATTGCAATCAGGGCACAAGACGAATAACTTATTTTGAATACAATTGAAGATGACCCACATATTAGTACTAGAATTCTATCTTGACAAACTGGTATATCGCAAACTTGTGTGCACCGAGTAATCAGACGTAATCTACTACACCCATATCATATCCAAAAAGAGCAAGAATTGTTACCGAATAATTTGGTTAAACGAGTGAATTTCTGACAGTTTATTTTACATCAAGGCATTAATTTTCAAAAGAAAATTCTCCTTGCTGATGAAGCTTGTTCCACCCGCAGAGGTATTACAAATTTACATAACTATCATGAGTATTCCGATATAAACCCTCATTCAGTAACTCTTCTACATTTCCAACGTGAATTTAAAATAAATATTTGGATTGGTGTTATTGATCGGTATTTAATTGGTCTAGTTATTTTACCGAGTCGAATAAATGGTGAAACTTATTTAAAATTTCTCCAAAACACTCTCCCGGATCTACTTGACGAGGTCCCATTACAACTCAGACTGGAACATTGGTTTTTGCATGAGTAGTATTGTTAGAGACTTTTTAAACCACCAGTGTTCAAATAAATGGATTGGAAGAGGTAATAATTGCCCCACGATCACCAGACTTCAACAAATGTGACTTCTTTCTTTCGAATCGTACAGTTTTCCTAGCAACCGCCTAGCAACGGTCAATACAATATGTATTTTTTTACCAACCTGTGCGATTTTTTTACCGTACGTAATAGGAATCTTGCATTGATCGCAGACGGTGTGTTTTTAAGTACTTACAGTAGTGGCCGTAGGTAAAGTATAGTACGTAATACGTGGTGTAATGCAATTACGCACTCGCCGCTACGTGTCGTCGTGCGTAACTTTTCCATTCGTGCGTAAAAGGCTTTTTACAACACTTATTATGTAAGATACTATTGTGTATTCCTCACCAGTTGCGTCTCGAATCGCCATTAAAAACAATTAGCACTTATTGGATAGAGAAGATTTTCAACGAAGAATAAATTTATGCCTGGGAGAAAATGGTGATCATTTTGAATAAATTCTGTAACATATCAGTGCAAATTGTATGTATGTATGTATGTATGTATGTATGTATGTATGTATGTATGTATGTATGTATGTATGTATGTATGTATGTATGTATGTATGTATGTATGTATGTATGTATGTATGTATGTATGTATGTATGTATGTATGTATGTATGTATGTATGTATGTATGTATTTATGTATGTCGAGGGGGTGGTGGAAAATTGCTTTTCCACCGCGGCACTTAGGCCTTATTAGGCCCCTTGTACACCCCCCTAAATTCCTATAATACACGGGTGGCTTGGTGGCAATGTCTCGTACAATTTTTATGTATGATAGCATTAGTCTTGAGTTTTATTGCTCTATTCTCATTACCATTTTATCGGGGACCACACACAGGCGGAAGGTGTTGAGCGACCTAGGCCTCTGGTAGGCTGTCACAGCCACGTCCCCGAGCCTGCCTTAGGTCACCCATCCAAATTCCAGCCTGCGTCCGTGATGCTTACCTCGGCCGATCGAAATCCAACGGCCAAGACACCCCGCTAGGCGGTCCCCAAAAATTGCATGTTATTTATGTTGTTTAATTTGTTTGTTTTTCTATTAAATTATTCTTATTCCATCTTTTTTCCTGATCATCAAGTTTGACGTTTAAATTCATATCGAACTTTAAGATTGTTTATAGGGTGGTTAAATGTATAATTTTTACGTAAATTCACGTTTTTCGCTTATAACTTTTTTCCGTTCATTTCCACGAGAAAACAGTGAAGTGCTTTTTTTCGTTTTCAAAAGACCTACAAAACTAGTCCTCGAGCCTCAAAAAATATTGATTAGATCAAAAATTATAAACAGAAGAAGTTTATAACATTTGAATTAAACATTGATAAACTGGAAACGGTAAGTTGAATAGTTTACAAGTTATGGCCTTATGAAGAAATTAACTAATTATTAGTCTGGACGATCCCGAGCATCTTCCACAATCGCACTGATTTTTTTCAAGGTACATTTCATAATAATACGTTGAAATCTACCATTTTTTTTTAATTTAAAATTTGCAACCTTGAAAGTTTTTTATTTTTTAGCCTTAGTTGCAAAATGAAATATACGACTCACGAGCGTGATATAGTTATATATTATTACATATTCGGAAAGCTTATGAAAAGAACTTTAAGTTAAAACAAAAATCGTCAAGATTCGTTGAAAAACAACGGAGTTATAGACTGTCAAATAATTATTTTCAAGCAAATTTCGATTTTTTAAAGGCAGGACTATGAATATTATTGTCATTTCCTTCAGACTCGCTGTCGTTCGCTTCCCCCACCCTTCCGCCGCGCCACGGCTCGCCGAAAAATCAAGCGACACACTGACTTTTGACAATATTTCTTATGCACCTAACATACTTCCACAAATAAAATATTTTAATCTGGGAAAGTACTCGGGTTGCCGGTTATGATAGTATTTGTTTGCCGCTACCAACCTAATTTGTTTATCCTATGAAAGTTGCAAGAAAATTAGAGCTATCATGGGAGATATTCAATAGTTTATTAAAATAATTTTTTCCATGTTTCAGAGTACTCTTACCAGTAAAAAGAATTCAGTGTCAAGGTGGTACTTTTTCGAACGAAATAGTATGCTGTAAACTAAGAGATGACAATACCACCAGCAGTACAGAAAGGACTACCGACAGGAGTACCGCAACCAGTACCATGACTACCACGATGACCACTATCAAAAGTATACTCAGTAAATATCCTGATACTGATGACGAAGTGGTTATTGGCACAGGAAGAGATACCTGTGGTGTACAAAGGGCCATAATAAATACAAGGATACTTAGTGGAGATGACGACCTCAACCCTCTTCAAGGTGAATTTCCTTGGATCGCCGCCATTTTCAAGAAGACATCAACCGGTGGATACAAGTTTCTCTGCAGTGGGTCACTTATTCACCCCAACGTGGTGCTAACTATCAATCACTGTGTGATTAAGTGAGTAAACGTTTTATTTTTATTTTCGATAACAGGGGTTCCAAATTCGACTCTTGTGGCACCCAGGTGCATGTTACTGGTGTATGTTCGGATGCAAATATGAATACTCGATAACAAATCACTTGTCTTAAAATATATTAATAATATAATTATTCGTATGATGTTTACCTATTCCATATACATATACGCGCTTTCACAATCAAATTAAAAAAATTAAGTTGGAGAACTAGAAATTTATTGGAATGTGTCCTTGACCTGTTGTATTGCGTGTGGGTGAATTTTCGGTGATGTCTGATTCTTTTGATATACTGAGTCGAGTATGATTCATTCCATTTGAACAAATAGTTTTAATTTTGTTTTAATGGTACTAAACGTATAGAAAAATATTTTGTTTACCTTTCAATTTCATAACCACTTTTATTGCAGATGAAGTGTTAAAAATATTTTATATGTATTGGTTTATTGCCATATAAAATCTTTGAAACATAAAAACTATTTTTTTAACAGTCGTTAATTGTCTGAAAAAAAAATTGTGAAAAGGGTAAATATTATCAACACTTTTGATATTGTTGTTTTAATATGTCAGCTGCATCTACTTTATTTTGCAGATATTAAGCTAATTCAAAGAAATTAAAAAAAAAACTAAATCCTATCAAAGGTTACAGGTTACCGACATGTATATAAATGAAGTGAAAATAATATTAAATAAATTTAAGATTTATTTTATTAATGCAGTAAGTGACACTTATTCTCTAGAGTAAAATATAAATTTCTGAATTATATATAGAAATAAATAATACAGAACACTTACTTAAAATAATAGTACAACGGAAGTCGGTGAAATTGAAAATATACAGAGTGTTTGGTAAGTTGATGTATTCCTTGCAGAAGGTTATAGTACAAGTGATTTGTGATACATATCCTTATTATACCATATTTCGAAAACGCTTAGTTTCCGATCTACAGGGTGTTAAAGTTTTAATTAAAAAATGCAAATTTAAAAATATTGCGGAAACCGCTCAGAATATTTTAATGAAATTTTACAGGCATTGACAGTTAACAACAATACATGTTTTACGATAAAAATATTGCCTTCAGTTTCACCAGTGGTGTGCGCAGAGTCACGTCTCTGGATATTTTTAAAGAAGAAAATGAACGCCACTGATTTTTCTTAAATTAAAAATTATTTTTGAATTCCTTGTTCAATTTGGAAGAGAAAAAGTATCTCGACTGTTTTTCTTATGACGCACCGTTTTCGGTTTTGGCGTAATCCGGTTTCAATGATTTGAAAAATAGCAGAAATTATGCACTCAGTTTTTTTTTTGTACTAATTTTATTACAAAAAATTATTAGTCCTCACAGCTAACAGCATCAGTCTAAAAAAATTTATAAGTTTTCAGATTCACTATCTTAAACAGAAATTAGCAGGTTGGCTGTGCACTCGTTTTTGTTATTGTTTGATAAAATTAATAATAGCTGTCACTTTAGTAGTATTAGTAATGTGTGATTTTAATTCTTTTACTAGAAAACGGTGCCTCATAAGAAAAACAGACAAGATAGGTATCTTGTTTGTTTTCTCTTCCAAATTGAACAAGGAATTCATAAATAATTATTATTTTAAGAAAAATCAGTGGCGTATCATTTTTTTCTTTAAAAATATCCAGAGACGTGCTTGTGCTCACGCCACTGATGAAACTGAAAACAATATTTTTATTGTGAAACATGTATTCTTGTTAACTGTCAAAACCTGTAAAATTTCCTTAAAATATTCTGAGCGGTGTCCGCAATATTTTTAAATTTGCATTTTTTTAAATAAAACTTTAACACCCTGTAGATCGGAGACTAAGCGTTTTCGTAATATGGTATATTAAGGAAATATATCACAAATCACTTGTACTATAATCTCCTGCAAGGAATCCATCGACTTACCAAACAACTTGTATATAGCAATTTCTGTAAAAAACATCCCTACTTATTTAAAGGACAAAATACTCTACCTTGTACATATTTAATTTTACACTCCTTCAATGGTTAAATTTAAAAATGAGCTAAACTGGTTTTGAATCTTGAATTATTTTAAGACCCTTTAACTCTGAAAAGTAACCAAATAAACAATTTGTTCTCACCTACTTGAGACATATTTTCTTACATAAAAATGTCATGTAAAAAACATCCCTACTTATTTAAAGGACAAAATACTCTACCTTGTACATATTTAATTTTACACTCCTTCAATGTTTAAATTTAAAAATGAGCTACCAAACTGGTTTTGAATCTTGAATTATTTTAAGACCCTTTAACTCTGAAAAGTAACCAAATAAACAATTTGTTCTCACCTACTTGAGACATATTTTCTTACATAAAAATGTCATGTAATTTAAAATAATTATGCTGTTAGGAATAGCATTCTTCATGTATTTCCCGAGAAAAGTTTTAAAAATATAGAGGGTGTTCCATAAGAAAAAACAAATTTATTGGCCGTCCAGCTATTTTGGGTCACCCTGTATACAACTGAATCATCTTAAAAGATGCCCCTCCCAAGAACAAAATCGACCTATCTCGACGTTTTTTTAAAAATCGCTCGGTATAAAAGTTATGAATTTTGTACCAAACTTTATCATCACTCTGTATATATAATAAAAACGAGTTACATAAACATATTTTTTAAGTGTGACGAATTTTACCTCTTTAAATAAGGAAAGTACTTAGTACAAAGTAATAACTACGCTTCAATAACGACTTTTATCGTTAAAATATGAACTGTCAACTCCCATGTTATGATTTGATAATTTTAGGAAAATCCGAATTACTTAAAATGTTTATTTTGTCTGGGGTCATCGCAGTGATCTACATAGATAGCCACATATGTATATTTGTTTATATAAATAATTTTTCTACGTATAAATGTTTTTGTTTTTTTTTTTTTTTCAGGAAAAAAACTAGCGATCTGAGAGTAGTCGTCAACGGTAAACTTAAACTTTCTGAACCGGATGCCACGCAGGAAGAGAAGAGAGATGTTTCAGAAATCGTCAGTCATCCTAGTTATGACGATCGGTTGCTCTTTAATGATGCCGCATTACTCCTTCTAGAAAGGCCGTTTGTGGTCAACACTTGGTCCCATATCAACACCCTGTGCTTACCACCTAGGAGTGTTAATTTGGAGGGCAAAAAATGCCTAGTGACTGGGTGGGGAGAGGATAATACCGAACAACGTAAGAACAATTTGTATTTTTTCCTATAATTTAAAAGAAAATAACTAAATAAACGGTATTTATTCAATATCTGAACGTAAAAACCAAATAACATAAATAAATTTGAGAGGCAATTGTACCAGGAAAAACTATTGTAGGTTTCAAATGCATTGAATATAACATTTAAATATGAAATGCAATAATCTAATTTTACAAAAGAAAAGTTTCATGTTTGTTTTTTATTTAATTTTATACTGACAAGGAAAGCGGTGGTGGTTCATTTTTGACGTCAAATGCAAAAAAAAATTGATAACGTCACTTTTTTTATATTAACGCATTTACTTTTATGAAATATTATATCTACTTCATCAAAATACGTCATTGGTGCGCCAGTTGGTGTCAATAAGTCTGCGCAATATGACTGATTGTTGTGAAATTTGTTACGTGTCATGATTTATGTCTGTCATTTTCTGACGCATGTATTTTTTGTGAGACGGATTTGGATTTAATTGAAAGGTATACTTATCTTTGATACATCGTCCACTACCTAGAGACTGAATCTGGGCTGGTTTCGGTGTGAAGCAAAATAAAACTCTTAACGGTAAATAAAAGTATTTTTATTGAAAACAAAGTTTGTGAAAAAGAAGTGTTGTCGAGGCGAGCGTTCGCTGCAGAGTCGTCGTGGTATGGAGTTAGGGCGGCGACGTAATATTTAAAATGGGTCACTTGCGAACATGTGTAGGTACCCAAAAATCTACAGTTACGTACCTCTGTTCGGGCCCTAGTTAACATTCCTGTAAAATAATTTCCAGTTTTTTCTTAATTATTTAATTCGTAATTTTTCTCTAATATCAGAATCTCCTACAGGGTGGTCCGAATTTTATGCAGGAAACTTCGAGGGCAGATAGATCTCTTTAAAATAATAGGTGTTTGTCTTATAAACACAAGTCTGGAACGGCCTCGTTTTAGAGATACAGGGTGTTGAAGTTGTTAAAAAAAATTAATTTTTTGTTTATATCTCCGGAATCTATTAACCGATCTGAACAAAATTTGGTACAGATAATGGATGACAGTAGGCCTTGCATTCTCTAAAATATGAGCTCTAAAGGATCTACCAGTGGTGTACAACTGGACAGGGTCACCCTTTTTTTATAAAAAAAACCTACGCCACTGTATTTTTTACAATCTATTGTAACGGATTTATATTCTAATGTACAAAATACGTAAAAAAGGTAACGTGAATTTTTTCCCTAAAGTTCACCGTTCTCAAGTTATTCATACGAATACAATCTCCTTGTGGCGGATACTTCTAACCATAATATTACAAGAATATTTATGTTTATGCTTAAAAGTAAGTGCAATTTGTAAGCACATCAACAAAATTCTTTACACTCGTCGCTTTCATCTTTTGGATTAAAACGATATTTGGAAAATCACGACGGCTCAATGAAAGACACAGAAATGAAATTTTAAGAACATTGGGGTGAGTAAATCGAAAATTTGAAAAGTTCTACATAAGGATGGTAGAAATCCGTACTATTTACAACCTGTGCAAAATTTACTTCCGGGAGATGTAGACACACCTGAATTTTTGTTAGTGGTTGTTTTAAAGTCACAACATAATCCAGAATTCTTACTAGAAATACTTTGGACCGATGAGGCTACGTTCACAAGGCGAGGGGTAGTGAATTTTCACAATCTGGATATTTGGTCACAAGAAAATCCTCATGAAATTCGGAGTCATTTCTAAACTTTCTAGAAAACCATCTATTTGAATTATTAGAGGATGTTCCATTAAATATACGACAAAATAGCTGGATACAAATGGATGGTGCTCCTGCGCATTTTAGGAGAATAATACAATAATGGCTTAAAAATTATATGGGGCGATGGATAGGTTGAAGACCAAATGCCAATGTCAACCATAATGGTGCAGAGAATCCAGTCTCTTGGCTAGCCAGATCACCAGATCTAAACCCCCTGGACTTCTCCGTTTGGGGTTACCTATCTGAAAAGTAAAGTTTACTCTACTAGACCACAACTACTGCAGCGAATAGAAGACGGGTGTAATGAATTAAAAGAAAACCACCACATGATATTAGCTTCAATTAGTTCCATTAATAGAAGATGTCAGAAATGTACTGATGTGGGTGGTTCGCATTTTAAACAATTGCTGTAAATACGTAACGTTAATTTTGTTTCTTTTTTAATTGTTGTTGCTTGGTAAATGTATTATTATTATTTTCATTTAAATTGTTCTTATTTGTAAAGATAGTGGATTAAGCCTCCAGGAGAAACTAAAACACACTAGGAACACTACCTCACAGGTGATGTAATTTTGTTGATCTGCTTACAAATTGCACTTACTTATAAGCATAAACATAAAATATATTCTTGTAATATTATGGTTTGAAGTGTCTACCACAAGGGGATTGTATTGGTATGAATAACTTGAGAACGGCGAATCTTAGGGAAAAAATTCAAGTTACCATTTTTACGTATTTAATGCATTAGAATATAAATCCGTTAAAATCACTTATAAAAAATACAGTAGCGTATTTTTTTTTATAAAAAGAGGGCGACCCCTGGTCCAGTTGTACACCACTGGTTGACCCTTTAGAGCTCATATTATAAGGAATGCAAGGCCTACGGTCATACATTATCTGTACCAAATTTTATTGAGATCGGTTAATAGATTCCGGAGATATAAACAAAAAATCAATTTTTTTTAACAACTTCAACACCCTGTATCTCTAAAACGAGGCCGTTCCAGACTTGTGTTTATAAGGCAAACACCTATTATTTTAAAGAGATCTATCTGCCCTCGAAGTTTCCTGCATAAAATTCGGACCACCCTGTATTATAGTAATTATCACATACACATTCCACATAAATCTAGAATATCTATTACATTATTCTTCATATTACGTTCAGAAGAAGAAGCCAAGATTAGAAATCTTGATTAATATGTTCCTGAAAACAACAAAACTAACTTTCTCTACTTCTGCAGGTTCGAAAATTCTGAAGAAGGTGGAAGTGCCGTTTGTGAATCACACTCAGTGCCAGACTCTTTTGAGAAGTACCAGACTAGGCAAGCGCTTCAATCTTGACAAGTCCTTCATGTGTGCTGGCGGCGAGAAAGGACGAGATGCTTGTATGGGAGACGGAGGTAGCCCTTTGATGTGCGCCACACATCTGGGGAGCGATCAGTACTTCCAAGCTGGAATGGTATCCTGGGGCATTGACTGCGGCAAGGAAAACGTACCAGGGGTCTACACAGACGTCTCAGAAGCCGTGGAATGGATAAAGAATGAACTCAATAATAGACAATTGTATCTTTAGTATTTTTGTTACTGCAATCTTAAGAGGAAATATAAATAAAACATCTTTGTGAAATTTAACTGGAATATCTGCCAAAAAATTATTTGTACCAAATCCTTTACGACGACTTTTGTGCCCAAACCATCACCGATAATGACAACAATAAAGGATCGAGATTATATCCCTGTGGAACTCTCGATTATGTTAATAACCTATAATCAGTATACGATATAAATTATTGTTTATTTGTTAGGAGTGATTTGAAAAGTTGCAATAAGTTTCCACTAGAAGTAAAGATAATTTCCTTAATAATAAAGTGATGAAAAGCTTTAGTGAAATCCGCATACAGGATCCCGGTCAGACCCCCATAGGCTCAAAAATGGTCGAAAATGACCGTTTTCTTCAATTGCTAATAATTAATGCAATTTTCATCGCAGACACTTATAATTCAGGATTTTTGAGGCTTTTTGCACCCTTAATAAGTGGAAAAATTTCAGCCCGAAAGGTTCATTAGTTTGGCGTTGGCGGAATTTGTTATCTAAGAAGATGCTATTTTCAATTGATTTTTCCCAGGCTCAAAGGCGTTGTAGAGTTTCGATCATTAGTTGTTTTTGTACCTAAATAGTTGTATTGACGTATGCATTCACTGAGAATTTAATTTTTCAAATTTAATTGGTTCAAAAATGACTTTGAAAAAATGTTAATATTTATTAAATTGTTAAGATAAGTGATTATTATAAAACGAAATACTAACGTCTATAGTTTAGTTAGTACTATTTTTCTTCGAATTTAAAAAAAATCGTTGTTCTAAGTTGATTAGATGCCGAGACAATTTTTTTTTTTATTTAATCGCAGTGTCCTTAATTATTAAGAGTCGAAATTTGGAGAGAGGGAGAGTATACATTAAGAGCTATATTTTCATGTCCTACATTAACATTAAGGTGAATTCAACTATTTAATTGCAAAAAAGAAGATAGCGGCGATGCGTTCTATTACTCGATCTAGCGAACGAGTGGGAAGAGCGAGGCTAAATAAAAAATTAAATCTCGGGTTGAAATAATGTTAATACCATAGCTTCAATGCTCATGAATTTTCGCGCCACCACAAATTAAAAAAAGAATCATCCAGCTCCATCGATTTGAAGCCGCTCGATCATTTTCCTGCGCGCTACCAGGCGCATGCTCCGCCTCGCTCTCCCCACGCGTTCGCTAGACCGAGTAATAGAACGCATCGCCGCTATCTTCTTTTTTGCAATTAAATAAATAGTTGAATTCACCTTAATGTTAATGTAGGGCATGAAAATATAGCTCTTAATGTATACTCTCGCCAAATTTATTCTCTTAATATTAATAATTAAGGTTAATTGGTAAATTGGTAATAGGTAAATTGAAAATAGCATCTTCTGATTTAACAAATTCCGCCAACCCCAAACCATTGAAGCTTTCGGGTTGAAATTTTTACCTCTTATTAAGGATGTAAAAAGCCTAAAAAATCCTTAATTACAAGTGTCCGCGATAAAAATTACATTAATTAAAATTAGCAATTGAAAAAAACGGCCATTTTCGACCATTTTTGAGCTCTTGCGCATAAACAAATTATTGGAATTTAATCGGACTTGTCTCATTGTATAGGCTTATTTAATACCTACCTTTTTCTTATAAACTTTTTTTCGCAATGAATAATAGTTTTTTACGCGAGTCAAAAAACCACTTTTCCGTAACTTTGACCATTGTTTAAACAAAATTTCCCAACTAGCCACGAGTTGATTTTTGATATTTTGTTTATAACCCGTTTCCGAACAATATTCCGCGGAGAAACTTCTAATAGTATTTTTTCCCCAAAACAGGCTGTTTCATGTCTATAATGACTGGACTACCATATAACCATAATTTTATGATATTTTTTAATTTTCCCTTTACCCCGTTTTATCCTATTTGGTTGATATTTGATTAGCGATGGGAAATTACAAGTACAGTTTCAGTAAAACGATTGACTATATGACAAAGATAGGAGATTTTAATAGTGAGGCAGGCATTTTCTGTCCAAACAATTTACTTAGGTCTGGTATTTAAATAAATGATAAAATTACCCCTACTTTATTTACCCTATTTGTACCTATTTTTAAAATAGATTAACTCTACTTGATCTATTTAATGAACATGAACAGCTAATAAAATGTGTTTATTAACAGATAATATGTGTGCAATCTAAAATTATAAATTGATGCAAAATTCTAAAAGTAGGTAGTCCTAGTAAGAAACAAATTTGAGCAAAATAATATTTTTGATAATATTTATATATAGGTATTAGTTACTTTTTCACTGACAACTTTTTGTTTGAGTGACTCTCAAATAAGTTCAACAAGTTAAGATCAGGGAGGTAAGGTGGCAGTATCAGAATAGTATAACCGTTCTGTAAAATCTGATCGACCTTATAATTTTTAAATGTTGCATTTTCTTAATAGTATAATATATGCTTTCAAGATGCGGATGTAGGGATTCTTTCAGCTTGCATTTGTATGTATCACAGACAATATAGCTTATCGCCACAGACTGCGTGTTAAGTGCTGGAAATTGGCAACCCGAAAAGGATGCAGGCTTTTGTCAGCCAGCGACCAGCAATAAAATTTAGCGTGGTAACTCTTCTACTTGGTAATATGCGGCAGTTCTTGCGGTGGCTTTGTTGCCAAATAATAACTGCCAAATAAATTGAATGCATTCAATTATGTAATTAGAGATATGGAACTTATCTTTTGTTTGGAAATCATTTTTTTGATAAATGCTAAAAAAATAAATCAAGTTAGAATTAAAACTGTGATTATACCTAATTAATTATTTATTTTATATCACCTTGAAACGGGAGAATTCAAAAACTTGAAATTAATGTTTTTAGATTTGTGCGTCGACTTCCAATTTGGTACGATATTAACACCTATCTTTAAAAAAAATTGCATTATACAGGTTGTGTATCCTTAGATGGGTACTGCTCTTATTGTTGATTTCCTTAGATAGGTAAAATAATTATTGATCCAAGTGTTGCATATCATGGTTGCAATTGCTCATATTTGTGACACAAGGTGTTCAAACAAATTAACACAATATAAAATTGCTGGAACCTCAAGGAGTAGTTGAATACGAAATTTATTTAAAAGAAAAACAACAAATCATCAATCAATGATCCCTTACAAAGGGATCCCTTACTTTTGACTTAAAAATTAGTTTAGTATAACACTATTTTCCCAACCCTATTTAACTAAACCTTGTCCTTTCAATATATTTCCTCGGATCCCTTTGTTTCATCCATCACATCTTCATAGAACTTTCTATAGGTACATTTAAGAATAGCTGTCTTTTTTTCTTAACGTTAGCACTACGCGATTGAAGTAATCCAAATTTGCTTTTGGTGATTTTGTATAAAAATTCTACCGAACATTCCAATCTCTGGGTATTTACGTCAAAAAAAAAGTCGGGTTGTTAAACACACATCATCTTTCTTAAGAATCTCTAAGAAAGAATGAGATGTTGTTATCGAAGCTGTTACGCAGAATTATCGCTTAACCCAAACGTAACCTCGCGGTTTCACGATAAACATTATTATTATTCCACAAATACAAATACGTTAGCTTTTTCGTTATATTTATTAAACACCAATTCGTACGTTCAGTTCTTGTTTAATCCGAGATGATTCGCGTTCTTAGCGCGACCCTCCTCTTGATTGCGTGTTTTCCTGCAGGAGTTTATCTCCAGCAGACGTCCGCAAGAGACGCAAATGCAGTCGTCGAATTCTACAACAACTGCACGTGCGTGCCTCAAGATCGATGCGATGAAAACAACGAGATATTCACCTATGACCCCAGTCTCATTATAGAAAGAAGGTAAGAGTTTTATAGCTGTGACCTGTCTAAATTGATGGGTTAAAGTTTGAAATAATATTATTTCAGAACGAAGATGAGAGCAAACGTAAACACAACGCGAATACTATGTCAAAGCGAGTCATCTTCAGTCCAACAGTATTGTTGTAAACAACCAAGCCCTGACATTACTACCATTAAACCAGCTGACAAAAACTCCGAAACGCAGAACGCGATCTTGGAAGTTTTCTATAAGTGCAAATGTGTGCCAGAGAATCAATGCGATGAAAATAACAATATCGCCACCGATGACCCAAGCTCTGTTATTCAACGAAGGTAATAATTTTCTCTCATAGTCAATGTAAGGAAATCACAACCTTTCACTAAAAAAAATAAATTGAAAACAATTTACTTCATCGTTATTTCTATTGCAATCTATTGTGAAATTACAAATAAAGTGCAAAGTTAGAACAGTAGACTGTTAAATTCTTTTGCAGTGTACTTTTCCGTCTTGCTAATGTGAAATTACTGTGTGATTATACAATACGAAAAGTATTTTTAGTTGTAATTTTTACAGTTATTTGTAAAATTGCAAAGCAGATGTATATTAATTGTGTAATTACATTATAATGATACATTTCGTACAGAAACAACAATGAATTTTTAGTTTTTATTTTGGATAATTATTTATTACTGATTATTTATTGAATATTTCAGCTATAATTCAATGCTTCTTGTAGCATGTAGCGCATAGAGCAGTTGTTTTCCTCAATATCCAATGGTTAGAAGTTTTGTCTGTGAGGTTTGACATATTTTTCATTTTGTGTTAGGTTTATTATTCATGTTTTCTAGAACTTATTCCCAATATTGTAATTGTCTTCTACGGTATGTGGGAAGTAATTCCTGTACAACAGTTATAGTCTTTCTGAAGTCAGTTGAACATGTAAAAAAACGCCTGGCAATAAAATTTGATGAGTTTCATAGGCGTCCCTAAAAAAGTTTTCTGATAAAGGTAAAAAATTATAATAATTTGTATATAATGCGCAGAAAATTTCTATTATATGTTAATTTGGCCAACAACATATCTTAATTATTTATGTCCCCATACAAGTTTATTATGTTGATGGTAAATTTCGTTTTGTTCCGTTTCAAAAGGTCTCCAAAATGCCATGTTGTAATAATATTATTTCTCCCTTTCGCAATTGTAATATGAATGATTAATAGAAGGTGCCTATAATAAATTAAAATTACGTGAATCACACCAAATTCCGCATTGCTGCACTGCACTGATGGGAAATTTGTCGACCACCTGTCAACCTGAGATTTATTGCCCAATGCAAATACAACTGTATTTGTATTTGGTTTGCCCGCGCTCGCATTCTTCAACTGGGCGTATACATTTCTACTACCTCCACGTTTAGTTACTGCGTCAGCGACCGAACCTGGTACATACTGTCATCCTCTTGGTTCTTCAATTGATATCGGAAAGACTATACCTTGTATAGGTCTAATTGCAGTTGTTTCATTAAAGATGTAAGGCATGTTCCAGTTGAAAGTCCTAAAAATAAAAATTTTAGGTCGAAAATTTAAAATAAAAATTTCGAAGGTAAATCTCTAAAACATAGATCTATTATAAACTGAATTTAAGAATATTTGCATGAATATACATCGATTTCCTGACCATATTCCTGAATTTATATACTGTGTCATTACTTGGCCAATAAAATAACCTAATTTATAATATCTTTTACCAGTTTGTTTTATGTAAAACCGGGTTTACTACATCTTCAAAAAAAAAAATTCATTGGTGATTTATTATAAAAATTTTTCCAAATGTTAGGTCAACAAAACTTTTTTTACTATTTATTAAATAAAATATTTTAAAACACTTTAAAACTACATTGGTCAAGTATTATTTAAATTTTATAAAAATATTATGCGCTGCATAGTATTAATATGTTTAATTTTCTAATATATTGTAATGAAACTATATTTTAACAAAGACGAAGGAAAAATGAAATGTAAAAATATTCCATTTTAGAACAAATCAAGTCGAGTTAAGGAATGTTCATAAGAATATTGCATGAAAAAAATTACCTATTGGAGCAGACAGCGATACAGACTTTGTAGGATTTATTCGTTGACGTATCTATATTATTGATGGCACTTTCTATCCATATATTTTCCTTTGTAAACGCAGATTTTGGTTTTAAATCTTTTGACAATAGCACATTTAAGTCAGTTTAAAAAAATGTCATATTCAATATTAGTCTAGTACCTAACCATGTGAATTTACCTGGAAAAATTTGTGGATT
Source organism: Anoplophora glabripennis (assembly GCF_000390285.2). Lineage (NCBI taxonomy): Eukaryota > Metazoa > Arthropoda > Insecta > Coleoptera > Cerambycidae > Anoplophora > Anoplophora glabripennis. The sequence continues at coordinate 122,918 of NW_019416665.1, forward strand.
TTATTCTGCCACCTTGTATCTTTACCGCTCGCGCCGCTATTCAAAGAAAAAAGTAACCTGAAACCAATTTTTGCATATATCTTGTTCCTGGTTGATTTTACAACAAAAATGACTCTGTATTAAATTAAACTACAATTTTCTCTACAAAATGGGTATCTCTCATTTTTTTCATAAAACTAACCGTTTTAACGTACGAGAATTACAAAGTATACCAAGTACATAACGTGTAAATCAATACGCATTTATTGTGTTAAGCCTACCGCTCGGATGCAACAGTTGACGACGTCTGTCGTCTCTTCCCAATCAGAGTAAGCTCAAATTTCTTAATGTGTTGGAAAAACACCCCATTCTTCAAAAATTTAAAAAAGTATTTAAAGATGTAGCTAAATCTGGAGAATGTAAAGATGTAGCTAAATCTGTAAAGATGTAGCTAAAGCTGGAGAATATTTTCTTCTCATACTTCACGGCTATAATAAAAAGGAATTTATACCCTGTGAACACTTATAAAAACCAATGCTTCACAAAATCAGCATATAGGGATAAATTTAACATTAACAGAAGCAGCAGCAAAATAATATTCGTTTCGAACATATCATCAGGTACTGCAAAGGATTGGTAACGAAAAAACCGCAGATCAATAGGGATGGAAGAAAGACAAAAATAGTCTTGTCCCTCTGACTACACCCATGCCCCTGCTCCAGAAGTTCTTCTTAAACTAATTTCTTGTAAATGCGAGAAAGGATGTTGAGGAGCATGTGGATGTAGGAAAGCAGGGCTCAACTGTTCTATAATTTGCTGAAACTGTGGCAACATGCCTCAAGAATTGGAAGATAGTGGTGACGATGAAGACATTAATACGATCTTAGAACCACTGTGTAATGAAGTCGACACAGAAAGTAGAGAAGAAGTTACTGCGCTAGAAAAATTGATCCCACACGACTCTGAGACTTCGTTGCCTTCAACTGTCAAAAACATCGATAAAGCTGATCCCTCAGGCTTATCAAAGCGCAAGAAGTTATTATAATTTTTATTTATCAATTAATGTGTGGATTAGGTTAACTGGGGAACCCACAGAAGAAAAAAGGCACCATAGAATCTGGTGGTGTGGAAATGGGTACTACTTGTTTATGTAAACAAGGGTATTACTTTTCATTGCACGTTAAATGGTGACCTGTGTTAGTCTCCTACCCAAAACAGTTTTATGAAAAAAAAAGATTAGTACCTTTTTGCAGTAAATTTCTTATGGTTCTATTTCTTTTAAATGGTCTTTAAAATTTTTACATAACTATTTTTGTTGTAAAAGCAACGAGTAACGAGATATCTTAAAACATCTCTTTTTTTCTGAATTTATTACAATATGACGAAGCCGGCGGCAAAGATACGAGTTGGCAAATAAAAAATTTGAAATGAGAAGCTCAAAATACGTAAAGCTGCAGGATGTTAAAACTTCCGCAAAATTTTGCAGCTAAAGGTAATTTACGTCACGTAATTACTGGAGTGTATTTGCATCTGGAAATTCCGTCATAAATTGCTCAATACAGGAATGCAAAGAATATATCCATGATCCGCATTCATTTCGAGTTCCACTTGTTCCGAAATAAACTCAAAATTTTGTTTCTGTTACAACAATTACACAGCCCCAAAAAGAAATTCTATGCATCGGATTAGACCACTATATCCTTATGTTTTTGAGTTCGCCGAGTCCCAATCCGAGGTCCGTTTGACCTTGTCAGGTCAGGCTAAAGGCCATTTCAAGGTCATACCGAGAAAAATCCTCTGTGGTGGGGGCAACCATGGTTATTATATATTTTTGGGGTCGCTGAATCCGAATCCGAGATCCGTTTAACCTTGTCAGGTTAGGTTAAAGGTCATTTCAAGCTCAAACCAAGAAAAATCCCCGATGGTGGAGGCAACCGTGGTTATTATATTATGTTTTTGAGGTCGCTGAGTCCGAATCTGTTTGGCCTTGTTGTTAGATTAGATTCAAGGTCATTATAAAGTCACTCCAAGGTCAAACTGAGAGAAATCCACTATAGCGGGGGCAACCAAAGTAATTAAATGTTTTTTCGGGACGCTGAGTTCAAATTAGGGTTCCTTTTGTTTCTACCGGGTCAAGAACAATGTCATTTTGAGGTTAAACCGAGTAACTTTTAAATAGGGTTTAGTGGGAATACCCCAGATTTTTTTTATCGCTTTATTAGGACTCCATTTGATCTTGTTGCATCAGGGTCAATGTTATTTGAAAGCTACTTAATTCTAATACCTTGGCTTGTCTTACAAAGCAATTTTTGCCTCACTCATCTATAATGGACCGAAAGCCTCTCAACATTCACATTAGCATGATCTTTTTCAATTACATTTGAAAATCCGAAACTGTAATTTTATACAGCATTATTGGTTACTAACACTTTCATCCTTCGCGGTAAGAAAGGTTCTGGATAGTTGCCGTGTTTGAAGTTGAGGGAGAATTTTGGTAAACAGTTCAGTGCGTTTTATGGTACATGTTAACAATATAGTAATATTTGTTTCGTATTCTATGGTAAAATATGAGTGAGTATTCACATTCCATTAATGATAAAAAATTTTATAACTCGAAAGTAATGAAATTTTTACATGTAGACTGCCCGAATATCTCTGCATAAAATATCTTTACTGACAAGCCTAACCCCATTAAAATCATCAAATTTTAATCATCATTAAAAATCATCATCTAAGTAAAAGCCTCGTTCTTATGGTGGTTCTAATAGAGCATTTACAATCCTGCTACCATGAAGGATACTGGAAGCGATGACAACTGCTCCGAAAGGAGATGTGTAGAATGATTAGTTTCTTAATTTGACCTTGAAATGACCTTTAACTTGACCTGACAAGGTCAAACGGACCTGGGATTTGGACTAAGTGAGCCTAAAAACATAATAACCATAGTTGCCTCCATCATGGGAGATTTTCTCGATTTGACCTTGAAATGATCTTTAACATGACGTGACAAGGTCAAACGGACCTAGGATTCGGACTTAGCAACCTGCAAAACATAAGGATATAGTAATCTAGTCCATTGCACATAATTTTTTTTTGGATTGAGTTAGTCTGAAATTCGTACGATTTAATATTAAAGTAAAAGGGAACAATAAAACGATGGCAGAAAATCAATTGAAATGATAAGCTACTCAAAAATGCACAAATGTCGGTTTGGCATTATTAGTCATAATAATGGAGGTTCTGTATTATTTAATACGCCTCTATATGTACAATAGTAATTTATGTATGAGTAAAATTGAGACTAGAGGAAAAAGTACATTAAAAAGTATTCAGTTTTGCTTAACACCACAAATACACATGTACATATTTGTCGTTGTTTATTTGAAATATTGTTTTAGGACAAGTGCAAGACTAAATCGGATTCGGTGCGAAAGCGCCTCATCAGAAAAACTGTACTGCTGCAAGCAGCCAGGCAACACTGACAGCACCAGGACTAAACCAGTCATCGACAGAGGTCCCGTAGAAGTAAAATGTGGAAAGGGCATTTCACTCTTGGAGCCAAGGATATGGGCCAAGAAGGACGACGAGATTCCTGCTGATGGTGAATTCCCGTGGATGGTGGCCGTATTCAACAAGACTCCGTCTGGGAACTACCAGTTTCGATGCGGAGGATCACTAATTCACCCCAAAGTCGTGTTAACTGCCAATCACTGCGTACACAGGCAATACATTTGTTTTCTACATCACTATACTAAAAAAAATAAAAATAAAATACCAAATTATGATCCAGTGCCAAAATAGTAAACAGTGATTCAACATTAATATGCAAGCCCAGTGACGGATAAGGCGTGTAAGGAATGTGATTTCATAAGCGTATCATTTTAGAAGGTTCCAAAAATTGTTACATAGTTACAATGTACACACACACAGTTCCTGCTATCAAAATAAGCAGTTTTAACAAAAACTTATCTCTTCTTTCAGCCGCTAGAGGGCGTCAAATTTGGCAAAAGCAATACTATTTTTCAAATATATTCGAAAAGTAAATTTTGATATGATAATAACTGTTCCTCTTCAACATCTTGACCGTTAGGTCTTGACACCGTGATACTGCGACTTATTAGTCCAGGAAAGTTATACATAAAAAGAGGGAATAATGGAACCTTTTTACTCTGAGATGTCTGCCCTCAAAACCTACACTTTTCTATAAAAAAATCTCAGAGTAAAAAAAGTTCGCTTATTTTTTCCTTATTATCCCGAATATATTAAATATGGAACAGTAACTATATTGAATCAAGGAAAACATTGTTCGTTTCAGGAGAAGACCCAATGACTTTATAGTAGGAGCGAATGGAAAAATTGCACTACCGAATAAAAATACTGAAAGAAGACGCATCTCGGAAATCATTAAACATCCCAAATATACCCACTTTGGACGACTCTACAATGACGCTGCGCTGCTATTTTTGGAGGAATCGTTCCCGACAGAGGGCGATAATCGTATCAACACTCTGTGTCTACCACCAGATGGCCTGGATTTGGAGGACATGAACTGCTACGTAGCTGGATGGGGAAATGATCTCGATGGACAAGGTAAGAAAGTTCATTGAAACTTTAAGTATGTCAGTTACATTATGTTTCTTTATGGGATATTCTAATTTCAAATGATATAATATAGCCCAGTCATTATAGACATGAAAGAGCCTGTTTCGGGAAAAAATACTATTAGAAGTTTCTCTGCGGAATATTGTTGGGAAACCTGTTATAAATAAAATATCAAAAAATAAAGTCAACTCGAGGCTAGTTGGGAAACTTTGTTTTAACAGTGGTCAAAGTTATGGAAAAGTGTTTTTTTGACTCACGTAAAACACTATTATTCATTGCGAAAAAAAGTTTATACAAAAAAGGTAGGTATTAAATAAGCCTATAAAATGAGAAAAGTCCGATTAAATTCCGATAATTTGTTTATGCTCAAAAATGGTCGAAAATTGCCGTTTTTTTCCAATTGCTAATAATTAATGCAATTTTCATCGCAGACACTTGTAATTCAGGATTTTTGAGGCTTTTTACACCTTTAATAAGTGGTAAAAATTTCAACCCGAAAGCTTCATTGGTTTGGCGTTGGCGGAATTTGTTATCTAAGAAGATGCTATTTTCAATTCATTTTTCCCAAGCTCACAGGCGTTGTAGGGTTTTGATCATTAGTTGTTTTTGTACCTAAATAGTTGTATTGACATAGGCATTTACTGAGAATTTAGTTTTTCAAATTTAATTTGTTTAAAATTGACTGAAAAAATGTTAATATTTATTAAATTGTTAAGATAGGTAATTATTATAAAATAAAATAGTAACCTCTTTACTTTAGTTTTCTTCGAATTAAAAAAAAAATCGTTGTTGTAAGTTGATTAGAAGCTTAGATATTTTTTTTTTTTATTTAATCGCAGTGACCTTAATTATTAATATTAAGAGCCGAAATTTGGAGAGAGTATACATTAAGAGCTATATTTTCATGTCCTACATTAACATTAAGGTGAATTCAACTATTTAATTGCGAAAAAGAAGATAGCGGCGATGCGTTCTATTACTTGGTCTAGCGAACGAGTGGGGAGAGCGAGGCGGAGCATGCGCGCTTAACAATTTAATAAATATTAACATTTTTTCAGTCATTTTTAAACAAATTAAATTTGAAAAATTAAATTCTCAGTAAATGCATATGTCAATACAACTATTTAGGTACAAAAACAACTAATGATCGAAACCCTACAACGCCTGTGAGCTTGGGAAAAATGAATTGAAAATAGCATCTTCTTAGATAACAAATTCCGCCAACGCCAAACCAATGGAGCTTTCGGGCTGAAATTTTTACTACTATTAAGGGTGCAAAAAGCCTAAAAAATCCTGAATTACAAGTCTCTGCGATGAAAATTGCATTAATTATTAGCAATTGAAAAAAGCAGACAATTTCGACCATTTTTGAGCTCTTGCGCATAAACAAATTATCGGTATTTAATCGGACTTGTCTTATTTTACAGATTTATTTAATACCCACCTTTTTTGTATAAACCTTTTTTCTCTATGAATAATAGTTTTTTTACGCGAGTCAAAAAAACACTTTTCCATAATTTTGACCATTGTTTTAACAAAGTTTCCCAACTAGTCTCGAGTTGATTTTTTGATATTTTGTTTATAACACGTTTCTGAACAATATTCCGCAGAGAAACCTCTAATAGCATTTTTTTCCTGAAAAAAATCTATAATTACTGACCTAATACGGTTCAATATTTTAAACAAATTTCATTATTTAGTATAGGTGAAAACGATCATATCCTCATAAAACTTTCCTGAAGTTTTTGTTTCGATAAAACAAATATTCAAAATTGTACCCTATACATTTAACATAATACTCTAATCGTCACTATTTACAGCGCTACTATCATTTAAAGCACATACAATCAGAGATTTATTAATTGTGGATTGGGATATATTCTTAGAAATTTTTAATAAAAATATATTTATTTAATATATCAGATTTCTTGGTATTCCATCCGGTATCTCAATTGTGTGACGTCGTACGTCATGTTCTCGAATTTCCTCCTCCCATTCTCTGAAATAAGGTTACTAAGTGTCACAAATTTATTTCTTGGGGTAGCAAACACCAAAATGGACATCAGGTGAAAAAAGTACATAGACATTTATGTTCATTTAAGTTTTATGTTCATTTGGCCAATAACATACTTTCGTAATTTGATATAGCTAGTCAAATATTTCTTTTTTAAGCTACAGTATTTCTACATAAAAAATGTATCCATCTACATAGAGTTAGTTTAGATCAGGTAAGTTTTTTTATATTAAATAAGAAACTATTTAGAAACTTAACCTTACGGAAATTATTAGAAAGTTATAATTATAATTAGGTTACAAATTAGGCTGTTTCTTTTTAATAAATATTAAAAAACTCCGACGTAATTTAATCCATAAATAAATGAAATTAGATGTGCCATATTTTTTTATATTAAATAACAAATAACCTTAACCATAACTACTTGTGGAAACGATTTAAAAATTTTTTTATATTACGAGTTATTTAGAAAAAAAAACATTACTTAACATAACTTTATTTAGACAGATAAATTTCTGCATGAAGTTAGGTTAGGTGAGTTTAATTTTTTTTAATGAAAGAAAGAATCTCAGTCAAACTTCTAGTTCTAATAATTTTTTTTCTAATAATTTCATTCTAATAGTAATTCTTTTCTAATAATAAAGTTAAATCAGGGATTCAGTTTTTTATTTAATATAAAAAAACTTTGCTGACCGAAGCTAACTTTATGCATGATAGATAACTTTTTATACAAAGGTAGGTTACGTCAAGGTTTCTTTTATGTGGTAATATCATAAAGTATAGTATTTATGTAATATCTCAGTTAATTGATATGTTAATCATTAAAAATTAAAGTATATTTCAGATATCATTTATAATCTATTTGCTACCCCTGTAAATAAATTTGCAATACTTAGTTATCTTATTTTAGAAGATAATTAAGTACAAATTAGAAATATAGAGAGAATAACCAATGAATAGTAAGAGATCAAATAGAAACATTTTTCTCGAAAATTATATTTGGCTGAACAAAACTAATATCAGATTCATGTTCAGCACCCTCGAAAATCGGGGTTAGGAAGTAGAAAAAGGCTAACGTCATTGGTTCTGCGGCCGCAGCATTTTGCCTCTACTTACAGTATTGTGTAATAACAAACCAACAATAACTGTTTCGAAGTACCCAATTCTTAGATTTAGTAAAGCTTTCGGTCCTGGGTTCTTTGTTGTTGTTTTAAAGGATTTTATATTTATATGTATTTTATTTTAAAAATTAACATTATCTTTCATTTCTTTGGACGAGGAACTTGAAAATGAAAATAAATAAAAATAACGATTATAATGTTCTTATTTCGACCCTAGGTGACCAGAACATGAAGAAGGTGCAGCTGCCTTTTGTTGACCACAACCAGTGCCAGGCCCTTCTGAGAAGGACCAGGCTGGGGCAAAACTTCCGCCTTCACAGCTCCTTCATGTGTGCTGGTGGTGAGGAAGGTAAAGACGCTTGTATAGGAGACGGAGGAGGGCCTTTGATGTGCGAGATGCCTTCGGAGGAAGAGCGGTATTTCCAAGCCGGGATCGTGTCTTGGGGTATTGGGTGTGGGACGGAAGACGTTCCAGGGGTTTACACAGATGTTGAAAAGATCACTGAGTGGATAAAGAAGGAACTTGAGCAGAGGAATTTGATTATTTAGTTTTTTTTTATAATATGGATAAATGTAAAATTAAAGGAATTTTAGAAAATATTGTTAAATTTAATTACACACCGCTACAAATAAGTGGGTTAGTCTGTAGACCAGACGAATCATATTTCCCGGATTAATTAGCGAGAGTTTAGAACCATGAAACTTTGTGGGAACATGGATCTCGTACTACACGACTACGAGTTTCCCTAACTCCATAACCCTGTAACCATTAAACCCTATGGGAATATGTATCTCATACATCTGGGATCTGAAACAACATGACTGTGATATTGATAGGCCTCCACAACTTTGAATTGCGTATTGTTGGTTGTTGGACACCTTAGTACCTCGTGTTAACCGCCGCGCCGTTGTCACATTGCTCGATATCAATTTTATGGAATTTTAAATTTACTACAGCGCTAATTAGTTTTTAGAATTAAGCATAAAGAAGTTCAAAAAAGTGATAAAAATTGTATTTTATGGTATTCTGTGAACACAGTGTTCCTTAATTAATAGAACTTTTGTACATCAATCTGGAGATTTTGATAATTTTTTTTCTCGGAAATGGTTGAGTTTAGGACCCATGTCATGTAAGGTTTTTTTTTTGTTTAGTTAAATATATTCTATCGCTGTCAAAATTAAGACAGTCAAACTTCTAACACCCTGTATAAATATAATTGACAATATTGACATGCTTATGAACATAAACCCACTAAAAAGTAGTAACAAATTTATTAGTTTTTATTTTAGCTTAATTATAAATTAAGTCCTTTTTAAAATCTAAACAACTATCATAATTCTTTTTGGAAATATTTTGATGCAGTTAAATAATTGTAGCTATCAAGTAAGTACATGTAAGATTTAACTTTGAATGGGGTTCATGGAGGCTATATTTGATTTAGGCCCAGTACTTTGAGCCTCGGTTAAAGACTGATTAACTGATCAGGCAATTAGACTATTTTTTTTTATAAAGTATAATCACAGTCTAATCGCCTTAACTCAAAGTACCGGGCCTAAATCTTTAGAAACACATATAGGTTTGTTTCCTCAAATTCCGTAATTAAGGCTGCATTATTTTTAACCTTCTTTTTCACAATTTTCATACCATGTCGCTAGACACGCTAGTGTATTATACAGGGTGTCCTATTTTAATGTCCCACCCCAAATATCTCGAAACCCGAGCAGAATGAGGAAAAATGTTTTGGACAAAAGTTATAGGGTTCGAAGGGGGACATACGATGGTGACCTTGAAAATGACCTTGAAGTCGATTTTCAAGGTCAAACGAGGGTTAACTTCGATTTTTCAAATGAAAACCCCTATTTTTTATTGCAGGATCGTATTCTACGGAAAAAATACAAGGATGGTTATAATGAAGGCGTCTAATAGTCAACACCCATTTCGCCCTTCCACAAATAAGAAGTAGATCTTATTTGTGGAAGGGCGAAATGGGCGTTGACTATTCGACGCCTTCATTATAGCCATCCTTTTCTATCATATGGATTTCTATGGCTTACTTTATCGCTCTCACGTAACTTCTGATAGACCATCGGTACTTTCCTACACTGTATATTATGGGGTTGCCTATTTTTTGGCGTATGTGACGTCACTACTAAAAAGATCTATTGGGATCTACGGTATGTATTGTTGTCAAATCTTATCTTTCTAGTTGTTCACGCTCTGTGTTCACTAAACACTGAAATATTTGCCTGCCTAGAATCATTCCGTCATTTGCATTAGAATTAGAAGAATTGATATTATGTAGTTCACTTAAACTAAGTCAATATCATAGGAGATTGACACTGAGATTCATAAACTGAACACAGTGAATTTAGAGGTTGCCGAGGTATTTATACTTTTTCGAGATATTTCGGAAGCTTCCTCAAAGGGCTTAGACGTATTTCATTATGTATGGTTTGTGACGATCTTTCTACGCATGAACCCAGATGTCACATAGAAGGTCGCCGTTCGGGTAACAGCCGTGGAGAAAAGTGTAAACAAGGGGTCTTTATAAGAAAACCACTTTTTTTAATTGGTATACCTACTTCCGTTTATTTACAAAAATTCACCACTGACAAATCGGTGACGGTCGGTACTAATATTCGGAAAAATGTCGGAAAATGAAACTTTTCCTAATTCGGTTTTTAACTCAGGTTGGCAAGTGAGGAACCCTGATAGGGACCCTCGGAGTTTTAGCAAATGGGTTCCAAGAACAGGAAGGATAATAATAAGAGGACTTACTTCGTGCTGAGGAAATTGCCGATGAGCACTACTCCCTTTCATGAGCGGAGCTCAACTTTTATAGCCGATTGGTAACGTAAACAAACTGTTTATCCGATATTAGTACTCACAATCAGACCTGCAATAAATACAAAATTCAATGCATACATTACTAACATAGGAAAAGACAATCGTTCATCGGCTAAATTAATAAAGATTCATTACAGGTTTTTGAGACGTTCCGAAGTTTTTAAAAGTTTCCGATCCATTTCTCATCTATTCGGACTATTTTAATTTGACTGCGAATTTGAAGTATTTTCTTGGCATAAACCTTCGATTTAAAAAAAGCCACAAAGAAAAAAGTCAAACGGCGTTAAATCGCATGAGTTGGGCAGACAATCCTGATCACCAGAACGGGAAATTGCACGACCAGGAAATTACTCATGCAGTAATTGAATTGTTTCTCGGAATGTACCGTCTTGTTGAAACCACATCCATATTTTGCAATTTAGACACAAAAAATGTCGCGATAGACACAATATTAACTGTAATAGTCTGACCTGCCGCATTTTTGAAGAAGAATAATCTGATGATGACTTACCAAAATGTACGCGTTTTCATACATTGATTATTATCATACAACTACCTCGTTTATCATGCTAGTTTACAACTACCCTAATCATTAACAGCTTCGCCACTAACACTCGCACACGATTCTACTACTAAAAACACTGAAATACCTAAAATGGACAATAATTACACGTTTTCTTCTTGCACGCATATGGCACGAAAGGAAACACCTAAGTTGGAAATTGACAAATCGAAAAATACATCTATACAGTTTGATTTATTTATTTAAACTCTGGTATAATATAAATATTTCAACCTATCAAATTGCGCCATACAATTATCGCTTAACCTCGGTATAACCTCAGTTGATAATCTTATTCTTAATAAAGTGAAACATCAAATACTTGTTACTTGTTAATGAATGCGGATTTAGATTGTCCTTATTAAATTTGAGATGATTTGGACTATGAGTGTAGCCTTACTGTATATAGTGACCTGTTTTGGAGATGCTTCTACGCCGAGTCTGAAAAGAATTGAGAGACAGTCACAAAGTGATGAAAATGCGGCTATAGAAGCCCGCCATGGTTGCAAATGCGTGAAGTATATTTTGTGCGCTGGTAATAACGATATTGACATCTACGGCGATAACATCTTTGAAAAAAGGTATGTTTTGTAAATTAATTAGAATTGAATTTATTCTTTCACCTGAGTTGACCTGTAAAAATAATTGAAATAAATTTTAGGAGTAAATTACCTACGAAAATACCGTGCAAAGGGGGGACATTTCCGAATGAAATACTTTGCTGTAACCAGAAGAATACAGGAACTACTAGAAGTCGCGTTACAAGACTCCCCGAAGATGTAACGTGCGGGTTCCAAAACACAGGCGTCAGAGACGAAAATTTGGCTCCTATTGATGGAGAGTTTCCGTGGGTTGCAGCTATCTACAAGACATCTAATACAGGGAAATACGAGCTTCATTGTAGCGGGACTCTGATTCATCCCAAGGTGGTGCTAACTGCCAATCATTGTGTAGTCTCGTAAGTTATTTTTTCTCAAATTTTAAGACCTCGTCGTTTTCCATGTTCCAAAATCAAGCAACTGGAAAATTTTTATCCACAATCATAACAGTTTATAAACTAATTTTAGCTATAACTATACTATCATAAAGTCTAAAAAGTAAGTTTCTTAAATTACTTAAAAAATAAATTTAAAAAATGAACTGCCTAATTATTTAAAAATAAATTACTTAAACACTTAATTACCATACAATAGTCAAGAAGTCGGATTGTTAGTTATATAACTGGAAACTGACGGCTACAAACACAAAAGTCTACCATTCAACTGAGATTTTCGGTAAAACGATACACTATACCGATTTTCAACAAGTATACCTTTTTTTATGTAGAATGGTCCACGGAATCTAAAAATGAATCCCAAATGATTATTAGGTCATTGGCGTAGAAGTACCTTTAAGAGTACTTAACTAACATTTTGGTTTAGACCGTATACATTTTGTGCTTAAATAAATACTTTTTATTAGGGAGCTCGCTTAGTTATACATAAATAATTTTTCCTATTTATAATTGTTTAGGTATGAACTCGGTTTATTCCAATTCTAATTATCCTATTCTTGTTTCAGTAAAGAACCTAGCGCTTTAACAGTGGTGGTAAATGGAAAAACAAATTGCTTTCTAGGGACATCTACACCAGATGAAAGGAGTGGTGTGTCTGAAATCATAAAACATCCCAAATATAATTCTGGCGCACGTTACTACGATGCTGCCCTTCTAATCCTTGACAGACATTTCGCAGTTGGAGGGCAGGGACTGATCAACACCCTGTGTTTACCGCCCGATAAATTCGATTTAGAGGGCGTTAGGTGCATAGTGGCTGGGTGGGCAAAGAATGAACAGAGTGAGAATAATTTATTTTTCAAACCATTTTAGTAGGTATACTGCGAAAAAAATTACAGTAAAATTTCAGTAGAAAACTTTGGAATTCTCAAATCGGCCCAAGAGTATCATAGCTTACTTAATATTCATGGACATTATAGCAATGCCAACAGATAACACAGCCCCACAAAAAAAAAAGTGTTCGGACTTGTGGGTCGGACATATGTATTCCCATGTATTTTTTGACGCTGAATCCGATCCCACTCTTGCTCGAATTCCAGAATTTAAAAACCATTTAACACCACTGTTGCGATTGCGACGTCCGAAACACGATTTTCCGGCCCCTAAGGGGTCATTTTCCCGGTCACAAACGGGAGATTCCAGTTGGCCATAAACTTTTCAAGTACAGTCAAAGTTCCAGAATTTAAAAGTACATAAAAATACCACTGTTGCGATTGCGACGTCCGAAACACGATTTTCAGGCCCCTAAGGGGTCATTTTCCCGGTCCCAAACGGGGAATTTCAGTTGGCCATAAACTTTTCGACCACAAATCCGGCTTTGGCTTTAGAATGCACCTTCGACCTTGCCTCATCCCGGAATCCATCTTTCAGTCCCTATAGAGGCCATTTTTGGCCCCTGGGGCCAATTCCAGACATGGAGGGCCATTTCTGAGCTCGAAATCGGATTCAGCGTCGAAAAATACACGGGAATACATATGTCCGACCCACAAGTCCGAACACTTTTTTTTTTGTGGTACTGTGTAATATAAGACTTGAGATGGCGTGAAGTATTATTGTGTTAGTGGCAGTTATTGTAAGGTAGAATAAACTGTCAGCAAAAATGGCATGTCTGTCGAAATACACGTCAGCTAGACTTTATTATTTTACGTTTTCTGAAAAAAGTACTTAATTCCTGTTTACAAAAAGTTATTCACAATTAAAATGTATGTCCACTGTCCATATACCGTATTTGAAGGTAATTCGTCAACTCTGATATTTTTTGATTTGTGGAATTATTGAATTGAAACTTAAACCGATTGCGATTGTCAGAAAATTTAGGACTATAATATGATTTTTTCTAAAATATTTAATAGTATTAAATGAAAAGTAATTAGAAAATTTATCACTTTAGAATATAATTTTCAATAATATCAGCATTTCTTTTGTTAAAAGGCAACAGATATTACTTTTTTGAAATGTCTGAAAAAATTGTAGTCGTAGTGGACATCATTACAGTAGGTACGCTTCAGCAACGTCAAATATTATTTGATGTTAGAAACTACATATTTCAATACATCTTTTATATTAAATAAAATTTGCACTAGCATACAATTTTTCTCAGTAAGACTTTTAGAATAAGGACTTGTTTGATACTAATAATATTTACTAAAAGTAATTTTTTTCATTCTCTAGATGTGCAAATACTAAAAAAAGCAACAGTGCCCTTTGTAAATCACGATCAGTGTCAAACCCTGCTAAGAAAAACCAGGCTGGGTCTGTATTTCAATCTCGACCAGTCCTTTATGTGTGCAGGGGGTGAAGAGGGTAGAGGGGCTTGTACAGGTTCCGGAGGAAGTCCCCTGATGTGCTCCATACCTTCATGGAGTAGTCAGTATTCTCAAGTGGGAATCGTGTCCTGGGCCATCGGATGTGGGATGAAAGACGTTCCAGGAGTTTACACGAGCATCGGAAAAGTCGCCGAATGGATAAATAGTGAATTACAAAATAGAAGTTTGAAAATATAATGGTTGGACCGTTGAATTTAAAATTAATTTTCTATACTTAATTTTGTATAAGTTACAACTTCGTCATTTGCAGACTTCTCTCTTTTCATATTTGCTGGAAAGTTATAATTTTTGACATATTTCAGGATAGAACGACATAAAACAACTTAGTTCTCCAGAACAGTTGAAAGAAACACGCAAATCAGTTGCAGCAAGCGTTGTTAAAGTTTTATGTTTAATAGTAATTAATAATAGGTATTTATTATTAAATTAGTCATTAAATTTGATTTTTCATATTCTTGTTAGTCACTTGAAATGATAAATTTGAATATATGTACTAGCTGTCAACAGGAGCTGGATTCAGTTCAAAATTAATTATTATATAATCGAAAGATGGGAAAAAATCAAAATCAGTTAACGTGTTTCGGCGTTTTAAAAAAAATTAACTCATTCAAAAGATATGAATTTTATTCCGTACTTCTGGCCTTCCCTGTATAGCAGAAATAGGCTGAATCTATGGTCAACTCGTGTGCTACTCTTTGCTCACGATATACAATGTTATTGACTGCGATAAAAACACGTGCCATACATCGACCAAGCAAAGTGTAAAACTCACTCAAACACGCACAAACGACAATCAAATGCACTGCCAACGTCCCTCAGCAAAAAACCTGGCTTGTTGACTGTCACGCCAAGCCAACAGGGCAGGCATTAGGGTGCCGCTAGATACGTATCGAATAAATTGTTCGATGCGAAGCTTCAGATTGTACAATGACGTGGATAGTAGGATTACTAATATTTGATGTTTTGCCATCATTATTAAAAATAGCATCTATTAAAAACTTTTACTATTTTAGATATACACCTGTCACTTCGGTAAATGTTGAACGGAAAACAAAAACATGCTTAAAAGCTATTTTGTAAGTAATATAAAAAGAAAACATTATTAATAATTAAAAGCTGCAATTAAAAAAGGATAGTATACAAACAGATAAAATATAGTGATTTTATTTTGGTAGTGCAGGAATTAAAAATATCCAACCGATTGCTTAATAAATTAAAATAATTACACATTGTGTAAATATGTGAATATTTAAGTATATTTGTACGTAGTGTAGATAAGTTAAAAGTGTTTCCCTCTATTGAATTGAACGTAAAAATTAAGATGATGCATAAGATCTGGACAGTCAATCTGGTTATTCAAAATTTTAAGTAATAATAGTACACAGTGGCAGTGACGCCTTAAATCAAGACTTTTCGACGAATGTCGATCTAATAAGTCGGATTGTGGAAAGCCAATAGGTGTAAAAATACCATCTATATTAAAATTTAGATATTTAACAATTTTTTTTGTACTGCTTCGATATTCTGTACAAATTAATTAAAGTGAGGAGACCAAACGGGTGCAGCATACTTGAGATTAGATCTAACAAAAGAAATACATACAGTTTTTAGCGTGTTTATTTGGACAAAATCTTTACTGTTTCTGACTATGAAACCATACGACTTACAAGCTTTAGATATTAGTTTTTCAATATGTGAATTAAAAGATAACTTATCATTAAAAATAACACCGAGATCGTAGTGTTAAAGTAACACCGCTAAAATTCTAGTCAAACATAATTTTTGATGGTTTTAAAGTGTAAGATATTATGTTACACTTCTCAGCATTCAATAGAAGTCTATTCAATTTGCACCAGTTGTCAATTTGAATCAAATTATTTTGAAGATGTATACAATTAGTTATATCATTGATAAAAATATTGAACAGTAGAGGGCCACGAACAGATCCTTGCGGGACTCCCGACGTGGCTAAGTAATCTACAGATTTACATCCTTTAAGTAGGACATACTGAACTCTATTTGACAAATAACATTCAAATAATTGTAATAGGTAATTCGAGAGACCAAAATCGTTAAACTTTGGTAGTAACATTTGATGGTCAAATCTGTCGAATGCCTTCGAAAAGTCTGTGCAAGTAACATCTATTTGCAATTGTTTATCAATGGATTCAGCCATAAACTGTGTGATTGTTATTAAGTTGTTCATAAATTCATGCTAACGAACTGAAATTTTGCTACTGACACTATAATAAATACGACTATTAAGTAAATATTCAATGCACTAGCAGACTTTTAAAATAAAAGCTGGCACATCATCTGGCCCTGTTGTCATTTTAGGCTTAGTACGATTAAGACCGGCTAGAACTTCACTGTCGTTAAACTGTATTATGTGAACTGTGGGATAAACTTCAGTGGGAGCTAAATTTAGATGTATATCACAATTTCACAATTTAACATGAGCTCTAATGTTTTCCTGTTTTTCCCCGTGTCGACTTAGAAGCTGCAGATTGTTAACAATCTTCGCTCCGAGCGGGCGCCACCTACATCTCACGAATAAAACTAATCTTCAGTAATTTCAAAGCAATAAATTTGAAGATAGGCCGCGATCAACACATTATTCACAGACAAAATAGCTTAAGCTATATTGTCTGTGCATTATTTAATCATTTCTTAAAAAGACACGCACGTTAAACAGCTCATCTTTTTAAAAATGCATTGCAATACATTTATTTTTTTTTCTCATAAATCTTTAACTTTTCGAAAAAACTTGAATTGATCAATAATACTTCAGGGTTGAAAAAATTTCAAAAAGTGCAGTTTTTTTGGCAGATAATGTTCACCATGTGTGTTTTTTTAGCTTGACATACACGGAAGATAAAAAAGAAAAACAATTTTTTTTTGAAAATTTTGGAGGGGCGTAACTTTAAAGGGGAGAGTTTTTTCATAAAATTTTATACCAAAGATCCCTAGTAATTTTCATCAGAGAATCGCCCCTTATATTTTTTCGGTGTTATTTAGATACACCCTGTATAAAAATCTGTTATCTTTGACATGCCAGTCGATAATTTCAAAATTTTATTTTAATTAATACATACTTTGCCATAATTTTAAATTAAGCGATTATTCCATATCTGGTACACTATTATGAGTGCACAAACTGCACAAGCAAAAAAATCGTTACTCATTCAGTAGGTTAAATCAAAATCTTGTCTGCGACAAGGAAATTTCATAAATCTCATAGCGATATGAGATGTTTACCACGTTTGCTTCGAAGAATTATTATCTTTTAACCCCTAGTGTATCACTAGGCTTCAACGGTAATCACTTCTATTAATAACTAACAAAATATGCGAGTACAAGTTTATATTATTCATTTATTATATCCAACTTGGCTTTCGAAATGTATTGGTCGGTGGGCATAGCCGTTTTGCTGGTAGTGTTATCTCTCGAAGGGCTATTGACTCAGCAGCTATCGAATGAAGAAGAAAATGCGAAGATCGAAGCCAAAAACAATTGCAAATGTGTGAGGCATTTCCAGTGTAAAAACGATACCAATAGTATCGACGTCTTCGGAGAGAATATTTTTGCACCAAGGTATGTTTTGAAGAATTAATGTAGCGTCGCACGTAGTTGTACTGGCCAGGTCCTTTGACCTGCGATCGAGAGGAGCCGACACATTCAAGGGGCCCGTTTCTACGTTGTCATGCATATAATAAAAATGACCTGTTGAAATTATTTTCATAATCGAATCGAAAGATTGAATATATTTTTTTCTGAATCCACTTTTTTAGTTCGCTTTTATATCGAAATAAAATATGTTGTCTCGATTTCCATTTCTGTTCGGTGTCTTATGGCGTATTTTTTTACTTTTGCAGAAAATCATTAATTCTTCTTCTAGTGGTTAGTTCTAATCATGTCTCATAGCAGCGCGGCCTTATCAGAGCTATTATTGTGCGTGCCACTATTCAGTCCTATTCAGCAAGTAGTTTTGTTCCTTTTACAGAGTCCAAAAGCTTCTTTGCCGACAGCCCTGACCTTGAAGCCCAGTATTTCTTGTGTTCTGATTCAGTGCATCTGCCCAGAGCCCCCTGACCACACTAGGAGATGTGCCAAAGAAGGGCTCCGGGCCAATGAACTCTGTTTCGGATCCCTTGCTAGCAAGTTAATTCGGTTTCTTGATTCCATCAATGCCTTTATGTCCTGGCGCCCAACACAGGCTACTGTATTAGTGGTAGCCAGTTGGCTGTCAAAGAAGTATAAGTTTAAATGGAAGGCATATTGAATATCAGTTTAAGCTTGGAAATAAACATTACGATAAGTTACTTTAATTGTCCAAATTTCATTGATGTCGTCATAACAACTTAGAAGTGGTAATTGAAATTTGTTTTCAAACTTCTTTCTTTGAAGGCGAATAACTCCGCAACGAAGCCCGATAGGAAATTTGTTGTTATGAAGTATGTACTACAACTATTTTGAGCTCTCCTGTATACCCCTTCATTTTTGACATGACCTTTCCGGACACCCTGTATACACAGAGAGTTGGTGCATGTTAAACAATACCTTAATTGCACCGTCTATTAGATACGAAGATGAACTACAAAATGTCATACCATACCACGCGGAATTAACGAACAAGCAAAAGGAATAGTACGGGGGATGTAAAGTACATAAACATGTACGCTTAGAAAATTATATTGTATCTGTCACTTACTTATGCAGACATACATACGTATATGACATTTGGTTTTTAATGACAAATAAAATATCAAGTGATGTAAAAATAATTTTTTAGGCTGGTTCATGTTAAAGCACTTCATCTATTGATTTGAGTTGTTTAAGGCACACTTTAACATTTGCTATACAAAAAATATAATTTTAGAATACGCAGAATAGAATGCAAAGGTGGAGAAATCACCAACGAATTAGTTTGTTGCAAACTGGACAACGTCGTCACTACCCAAAAACCCACTGACAGGGATCAAACTAATGTGATACCGGTTGGTCCTACTAAAACTCCTTGCGGTAGTGTCAAGACGTCTGTAATACCAAGAATCCACAATAAAGACGACGACTTGACAGCAGTGGACGGTGAGTTTCCGTGGATAGTCGCCATCTTCAATAGTACCCAATTCCACTGTGGTGGAACACTGATTCACCCCAAGGTCGTGCTGACAGCCAATCACTGTGTGTACAGGTATACCGTTTATTTATCCTATTATATCTATGGTAATTCACATTCTCAGAAAACCAGAAAATTCTGAAAAAAATAGAATGATAATATCAATAAAGTAACCCGAAAGAAGTTGGCAAATTGCAAATAAGTTTCAAAATTACATGTTTTTTTCACTTTTTTTACTTGCCATGAAAATCTAGACGATATATCGGAAAATTAATTGTTTGTATGTTGTAGGCAATTAAATTATCTACAATTTAAGTACCTGAAGTCACTTTTCACCTATTTGTTAATACAGGGTGTCCCGAAATTAGGGGACAGTATTTCTATGGGGTGTTCTATGTCGAAAAATATTACTTTTTCTTTATATAAACATGAGGCCAAAAATTCTTCCTGATGAAGTTATAGCCACATAAAGGGACCACTCTGATGATGGTTTTTTGTAACTAACGAAACCAGTTGAGATAAATTTATAATTGGTGATTAGCTTAACTCTTACGTGCTCAGTCCGCCACTGAAACGAAATTTACAAATTTTCATCACATACGTTCCAACACTGGGGGAAGGGTGGTAAAATTCACCATAACTTTTATATGCGTTGACTTTTTTAACTTTTGACTGAAAAGTATGAAATTTCATAGTTTTTTATTAAAAAAAGGTACTTTTGGTTCATATTTGTTCAAAAATTCAAAATTATTTTGTGTGATTTGATTTTCAGCCAAATAAATTAATCCTCTGTTGTAATTCTTCCAAATGATTTATTTCTGTAACATAAACTACAGCCTTCATCCTACCCCACAGAAAATAATCTAGAGGATTTAGGTCTAGAGACCGAAGTGACCATGGAATGGGACCACCTCTACCTATCCACCTGCCAGGAAAATGATCGTTTAACTAATTTATGACATTATGGCTAAAGTGAGGTGGTGCCCCATTTTGGTGGTAGTGTAACGGTGTTTCATCCAATAGTTCTCGTACATCATTTTGCAGAAAGTTGAAGTATCCTCCTGCATTCAGACAAACGGAAAACTGAATTGATCCAAGTAGCTGGTCCCCTAAAATTCCTGTCCACACATTTATTTCAAATCTGTTTTGAAAATTTGTGCGCCGTATTGCCCGTGGATTTTCGTCTGACCGGAAATGGGTATTATGAATATCTGCTAGCTCTACATTAGTAAAATATCGCATTTCGACTGATAACCCTTCGCAAAGAATAAATAACTGAACTGTCAATGCAAATGACGCCAAACGCATGTTTGTTATTTAAAACCTGCGATGATAAAAATATTGAAAATTATTATTTTATTATTTTTAAATAGATTTTACACAAAAATGGAACATTCTACCAATATGAACCAAGAGTACCTTTTTTAGTAAAAAACTGAATTTTCATACTTTTCAGTCAGAACTCAAAAAAGTCAATGCATAAAAAGTTATGGTAATTTTTTGTAAATTTTGTTTTAGTAGCGGGCTGAGCACGTAAGAGTTAAGTTAGTTACCAAATTTTATAAATTTATCTCAACTGGTTTCGGAGTTATTTAGAAAAAACCATCATCAGATTGGCCCCTTTAAGTGGCTATAACTTCCTTAAGAAGAATTTTTGGACCCACGTTTATATAAAGAAAAAGTAATCTTTTTCGACATAGAACACCCCGTAGAAATATTGCCCCCTAATTTCGGGACACCCTGTATATAGAAATATTTGTAAAGCAGAAGAGTGACAGAATGTTTTCTTTTCTCCCTTGATGATATTAGATACATAATTGAATCTGCTTTTTGTTTTATTTAAAGTTGGTTCTCTTTTCTGATTCCAGAAAGAATCCTAATGACTTCACAGTGAGAGCAAATGGAAAAGTCGATCTCCCTGGAGAAGGTCAATCTAAAAAATATGTTTCGGAAATTATCGGGCATCCCAGATACGCACATACTGGCCGGCTCTATCATGACGCTGCTTTGCTAATCCTCGATACGCCTTTGGTTGATGAAAATATAAACACGCTGTGTTTACCACCTCAAAACTTTGACTTGGAGGGCAGAAAGTGTATAGTGGCTGGGTGGGGACAGGATCGAAGCGGAAAAAGTGAGTAATATTTTTTTTAAATAAAAGATCAAAAAATTAAAAAATAACCAATTTGCTCTTTTAGATCGTCAAAAACTGAAGAGAGTCGAATTACCCTTCGTTAGTCGCAACCAATGCGAGACGCTTATGAAGAACTCCAGGCTTGGAAGGAACTTCGACCTGCACAGCTCCTTCATGTGTGCTGGGGGTGAAGAGGACAGAGACGCTTGCATTGGAGATGGGGGCGGTCCCTTGGTATGTGAGATGCCTTCTGATCCAAACCAGTTCTTCCAGGCCGGAATCGTATCTTGGGGAATCGGATGCGGGTTGAAAGATGTCCCAGGAGTCTACACAGATGTCAAAAGAATTTCTGGGTGGATAGAAGACGAACTAGAGCGTAGAAGTTTGGTTATTTAACTTTGTTACCTGAAATTTTTTACATAAAATATTTTGTAAATATCAGAAACTTGATTAAACTTAATTAATAAATTTAAAAAGGATATTATATGGACATAATAATTAATTTATGTTTCTAGTAACTAATAAAAATATAGCAATAAAATATTAATGAGTCCAGTTAGTTTAAAAATTAGTTATACTGCAATAACCATTATAAACTATGCATTCAGTGAATAAAAATAAATTTAATACATCTGTTGAATCTATAACGCAATCGCACAAACAGTTCTTGGTTATTGCGAAGGTCATCTGCTGCCTGAAATATTCTTAAGCGTAGCTCTTCTAAGGAGACAACAGGAGTGGCATAAACAATACTTTTTATGTGTTCCCACAAAAAGAAATCCATGGGCGTTAGGTCAGATGAACGTGCAGGCCAACAAACAGGGGCATCACGACCACGACCAATCCAGCGATTCGGATAATTTAAATTTAACCATTCTCTAACGGCAAGTGTACTACATGCAGGCGCCCCATCGTGCATATACCATATTACGTGGCATATGCACGATGACGTGTAGCGAGGGGTACCTACATCCTCAAGTAATGTTGGAAGATTTTCGTTCAAAAATCTAAGATACTCGGCCGCTCCAAGCCTGGAAAAATAAAAGGACCTACTAGAGTATTTCCTACAATTCCTATTCAAACGTTAAAACTGAAATTAGGTTGACATCTTGAAACAAATATCCCATGAGTATTTTCTTCCGACCATGAATGAACATTATGAAGGTTTACTGCACCTACTCTAGGAAAATTAGCTTCATCGGTGAAAAGTATATTCATTAGGAAATTTAAGTCATGCCGGGAAATATTAATGTACCATCGACAAAAATCCACGCGGTTAGGTAAATCAGGGTCATTCAATTCTTGCACGGGTTGATGGTGAAAAGGGTATAAAAGATGTTCATGAGTTACATTCCATACAAGACTGTGAGAAACTTGCAGTTGCCTGGACACCTGTCTTGTACTTGTACCACAATCTTGTTCTAGATGTAGCTTTCTCAGTTTCAATAGTTCGGACATTACACCTTCTTCCGGCACCCTCACGACTGGACTGAATTTTACCAGTTTCGCGAAGCCTTCTTTCCACCGAGGCCAATGTTTGTCTATGAGGAATCGGTCGGTTTGAATATCTTTGGTGGTATAATTTTACTGCAGCGTTACTACTTTTTCTGGATTCGAAAGACAATTGGAGCATGTTGACATATCCGTCATTGGTATAAATATTATTTGCCATAATTATTCTGATAATAAATTAATCAATTGGTACTAATTATTGGTTGTCAGAAAGTGACATCCACCTACTTTATTTTTAGAAATTTTCGCAATAACCCCTTTTTTTACTAGAAAACTATCGGTTTTATCGAAAAATTACAAACGGTAAAAAAGATGCGCAATAAATCAGTCTTCCCAATAAATAATTTTAAATAAATAATTTGCTTCATATAAAAAATTTCTAATAAAATATTGCAATGGGGTTGCCTGTTTCACTCCTTTACAAAATACGCCAATGATCGAACAAATATTGAAAAGTTGTCTCTTTATTAGTGGGATACTCATACCAATTTTTGTGTCTCTAGCATTCCTTATGTTAAAGAAAAAAATTAAAATGTGAATTTCATTCCCCTCCTTTAAGAGGGTATATCGCCTCAGGGGTGCAACTTTCATATAAGGTATTTTTAGTTCAATCCTCTTATTTTTGGCTCTACATTCACTGATACCATTTTTACTACTTCATTTAAAAACACCCTGCAGATACCTACGCTCTATTTTATTTCGTTTCGAAGTTATAGCAATTTAAAAATTTTAAAAACTGGAATTGTAATCATAATTTATTAATAAACAACAAAACACAAATTGAAAAATTACAATAAATATTCAAAAGACAATGTTTAGGTCATAGTTCTACTACTATTCAAGATGTTCAGCAACCTGCAACACCTTGTCCAACTAACAACACGTTTGTTATAAATTATCAAATCATAGGTCATGTGTCTTATACGAGCATGGAAGTTCCAAAAGATTAGGAAAGTTTATTCTAGGAAAAATATTACATCTTATTTATTCTGATTATTTACATTAAAAATAAAACTGTGTTGGTTGATAATAATATTTATTTCAATTACTTAATCAATATGTGCACAAAAAATGAAAAAATATTAAATTTCTCGCTCTATCTGCTGGCATAAAAAATAGGGTGTTCTATTAATATTTTCAAGTTGACCTTGATTTGACTTTGAAATTTATGGTTAGTCAAACCACATATCTAACCCATATGCGACACTCCTTTGATAAGGCACAGATGCCGCCGTTGACCTTGTCCATTTAAACTGGATGCTAAACGTTGCCAGATTGGACAAAAAAAATTGATATCTGAAGAAAGTGTTGCCAATTCGAAATATTGATTGAACATGAACACAAAATGCTTTTATCACAATTTTTACTTAATTGATAAAGTGTCTGTCTAACCGGGATGATAAATTAGATAACTAATATATTAAAATAAAATTGCTAAGTGTTCATTAATTTTTTGTTGAAATAAAATACCTAATAACAAATTATACACATATTTAATTTAACATTTTTTATATTAGGAGTTTTACTAACATTTTTATTAATAGATTTTATGTGGTAGTAAATTCGCAGAGTTACAAGTTACTTTATTAAATAGTTCAAAGAAAATTTGGACAGGGATGTTGAACTGGAGGTACATCTTTACATAAATTATAAATGGTGTTTCCTGGGTAGTTACAAATACAATTAGCAATCAAATTTGTTATCTAACTGAATAATGAATATAGAAAATATGTCATTTTAACTTCCAAAAGGTATTACAGTAGTTATGTAAATTTGAAATCGTTTTATCCATGCATTATTAATTCTGGGTGTCCACATTTTTCTATCGACATCTAAAAGGACAATTTATATTATAAAAATTTAATATTTAAACAATTTTTATAAGCAATTTAATATTATCTATATAAAAAGTAATAATCATACAATTGTTCTCCTTTAGGAAACCGAAAAAATGTATATTTTTATTTTCTTTCTTGCATTTCCGATACTGATTTAGACATTCTTTGTAACTGCAAATAATTGTTAATAAAAACGCCAAAGTTTTAAAAATAGATAACTACAAATCCACTGTAAACCCCTTTTTAAAACACTTCAATACAGCTAACGGCAACAATGTTTACAAAATGCCCAAAATGGCTATTATATGATTTATACGTAACGTCAGTAACGTCACTAACATAAACCACACGGAGATAAAACATGTACGGAAGTATTCGGGCTTCATCGGTAATGTATTTAATTCGCAGATAAAAACCGTTCATACGTAGCATCATTTTATGGGCAAAATAATCAAACACTCTGGGTTAGATATGTAGTCAAACCGAGGTCATAAAAATAAGGTTTGTTGACATGCTACAACTTTTATCTGATAAAACTCGATCCTGCAAAGTTATCAGGGGGTTGGTCTCTTTATGGGATACCCTGTATACAGACTATTACAAATTAGCTTCTCACTACAGGAAACGGTAAAAGATAAGAAGTAGCTTAAATGGGGGCAAAGTTGCATAATCAGAGGACCAACATTATGCTCTAAAATATCAAGGCTAACATGATTAATTTTCGAAATATTTGAAAAAAAGCAAATTTTGGAAATCAGTTTTTGTTTCATTTCAGCCTTGTTTGAGGTGATATTGAAATAAGAAGAACACTTTCTCTTGACAACTTTTTGCCCTCTATCGAATGACATATTCAATTTTTCTATGTAACGTTTTGTCTCTCCAGGACCATCATCAACTTCATTTTTTTAAAATACGACTGGAAATTTTACTACATATTTTGCAAGCCCTCATGACTCGCAATACTGTACTGCCTCAGTTCGAACCAGATTCAGATGTTTTGTCTCGAAAAATTCATTTTCAATGTATTCATTTCAAATTTATCAAAATTTTTATTTAGATTATGAATGTGAACAACCAAAACTCCAAATTAATATTATACTTTAAAAAATTACAGTAAATGTTCAAAAACGTTTCCGTTTCCTGAAAAAAATAGATCGAAATTTGTTTGAATATTGAGTACTTGAGAAACCTAGAAATAACTGAGCACGGGATTCAAATTCTAACAATGTTTTATTGTAACGTGTGATGGTAATAGTTTAAATAACTAGGTGGATTTCACAGGGTCTAATGATACTTAAAATGTACGATAATCCAATAAAAATAGGAATCTAAATAAAAAATTTAGATTTTGGAACGAATACATTGAAGATGAATTTTTTAAGCAAAACGTCTGAATCTGGTTCGGGCTGAAGCAGTACAGTATTGGAGGTCATGAAGACTTGCAAAAAATGTAATAAAAGTTCCAGGGTCGTATTTAAAAAAATAAGTTGATGATGGCCCTCGGGAGACGAAACGTTACGTATAAAAATTGATTATGCCATTCGATAGAGGGCAAAAGTTGTCGTGAGAAAATGTTCTTCTTTTTTCAGTATGACCTCAAACAAGGCTGAAATGAAACAAAAACGGATTTCCAAATTTTCGTTTTTTTTTTTCAAATATTTTGAAAACTAATCATGCATTTTTTAAAAAGAAATATATTTTTTCAGTTGTTTCTACCAAATTCCCGGAAACGGGAGTAAAAGCAAACAAAGACGTTTTTACTTTTAAATATGAAACAAAAGCTTTCTTTCCGTTAAGGCAAAAATGGCCAGTTAAATAAAGTCAGTTTTCTTATCATTAAATTATCATTTAACCCAAGTATAACCTCAACGCTTATAAGATAACTGTTGGTATATAAATACATGTATGAATTTAATTCGTCTTATGTGTTTTGCAGTACTGTTTATTTGATATGATTGGGCTGGTGATATGGACCGTATTGCTGGCAGCCATGCCCATTGGAAGCACTTCGGTGGGGAGTTTAAAAAGAATCGACAAACGGTCTGTAAGCGATGACAATGCTTTAATCGAAATTTTACATAACTGTAAGTGCGTGAGACACTATCTGTGCGGAGGCGGTAAGATTATTACAGATGGGAGAAATGTCATTCAAGGAAGGTATAACTTCAACATCAATTTTCACTTAACTTTTACATGTATCAAAAGTACAATGCCTAAGTTCTTTTTTTTTAGATTTTTAAATTTTCCAATATTTTGCAAAAGTGATGATGGAATCAAAGGGCAATTCATCTGTTGCAAATTGGAAGCAATTAAAAATGAATCAGTTAGTAACAAGATAAATTTTGGAAACAATGACGAAAAGTTTCCGTGGATGGCTGCTATATTCAGTAAAACAGCTGACGGGAAGTTTGAATTTAAATGTGGAGGCTCTTTAATTAACAAGAAGGTGGTGCTGACTGCCAGTCACAGCGTAAATGAGTGAGTAATATATATACGTTTTTATAGTGAGCTAGGAACAGCTAATTTTTTAAAAACCACACAACGTAAATACTTTTTTATTAAAAAGCGTGCATTTATAAAAAAGTAACAGAATTATATGTAATTACTCAATTATTTGCTTGGCTCTAGAACCCTCGAAATACAGGGTGTTTCTGAAATAAGTTCGTCCTTTGAAAAGGGTGATAGAAGGCAACTTTTAATGGTCTAAATCTGAAACATTACGTTTTAAATTGAAAAACAAAATTCACATGCGGCAGCCAGCTGTTCCTTTGATATCGAAACTGCCGCTCGCCGTAGTGCGAAAGCGCTGATGGCGGTTTTGACGGTTTAAATTTTCTGTTCGAAAATGGTGAAATTTCTTTACAACAATATAAGGAGAATACCTAAAAAGAAAATAACATACAATTTTTACAAATTTTCAACATGCAAGTAATTGTGACGATACAGTTGAAAATATGCTTTAATTTACTATTTATAGCAAGGGGCCCGTCTAGCCGGGTATCTTGGCCGATGGATTTCGATCACGGACGCAGGCTGGAACTTGGATGGGTGACCTAAGGCAGGCTCGGGGACGTGGCTGTGGCAGCCTACCAGAGACCTGGGTCGCTCAACACCTTCCGCCTGCGTGTGGTCCCCGATAAAAATGGTAATGAGAATAAAGCAATAAATCTCTGTAACTCAAGACCATGCTAATAAATATAAACAAATCTCCCCTTGTTCCTGAGTAGAGCACTCGGTGGGTGAGGCAGAGCGGGGTGTCACAATATATGAAAGAAAAAAAACCTCGGAAATTACTCGAAATATCAAAAAATTTCCCATGGTTCTGATCGTTGATTGAGTAAAAAATGACCGAAATGTGCATGTCGAAAAAAAAATAGGGGCCATCATTGAATCGAAAAAATTAGCTTTATTTAAATAACAATTTTAAAGTAAATAAAATACGTTTAACAGAAATATCTAGTCACATCTTGTGTACCAATAATAAATGATGATATAATTTCTATTTATTCTCAACAAAATATGAACGACCGGATGCAACAAGAATTTATGCAGTAGCTTATCCCAGTAGGCACCGACAGGATAGATAGTTATTTCCAAGGTTTAAAGATTGAGGGAAATGGAAACCCCCATACTCGGAATGGTCAACCAGTAGTTCCCACAGTTAGCCAAGAAGAAGAAATTTTAGATATGGTTGAGGAAAACTCAAATAACAGTATCCAGCAAATAGCATGAAATGTTGGAGTTTCACTTTATTCCAGTTAAAAATGTATTAGAACGTAACTTTATCCAAGAATTTTAATCTTTACAAACACGATCTAGATTTTACTTTAAAAGTCTTGTTCGCGGATAAAACAGCGTTCATCGCAAGAGGTTAAAAATGTTAAAAATCCTCACAATTTTTCAGACGAGATTCCGATTGAAATTTAGAATAGTCAGTTTCAACATGAATTTAAAATAGTGGAATAGTTGACGGTTATTTAACTGAAATTCCTGGGAGGATTTAACCCAAATATTATTTGCACTTTCATAGTAACGTAAGTAAGTTCCGGTAATTCTATTAAATTTCCGTCATAATGTGTTACTTACAAGATGGAGTCCCGCCTCATTATCCGATAGAGAGATCGGATCACGTGAATACTGTTTTTCCCAATTGATGGCATGGACAAGACAACAACAATCCACACTTCGTAGTGTGAATTTACATCCAATGGAATGTTACTTTTGGGACTGCATCAAATACCTTGTCAACACAAGAGCCGTAATTAATACTAGACTAGGAATGAGTTAATAATGATAATGATTCCATTAATGATGATGATGATGATGATTATGATTCCGCTAATGATAATGATAAAGATTCCATTCCAATTTTTCTTCCGAACTTTTTGAACGTAGTAGAAAATGTATTATGTTATATAGCATTTAATTAAAATTTCTTTTATTTAATTGTTTTAATACAACTTCTTTAATTGTTTTAGTTACCAAAATCTTTTCTGCCCCTGGCGACGATAAACTTCTGCAGATCGAATTTGTTAGAAATTTCTACTGTTCAAAATATTGCGGAAAAACTATGCTTTTATCTTTGACGTTAGGGTTAGTTCTATCTATTTTGATTCCAGCAATCACCCATTGAATACCCTGAATCATCCTGTAGAATACTCGAGGAAACTTGTTTAAAATTATTATTCTCAATCTTCCTTATTTCAGTCTATCTTCTGAAGACCTAGTTGTGGTGGTAAGCGGAAAAGAAAAGCGTTCATTACAGGTCAGCACCGATAAAGAAAAAAGCTACGTTTCGAAAATCATTCGTCATCCCAGATATAACAAAGAAACTCTAATTAACGACGCTGCCTTATTAATTCTAAAAAAAGAATTCAAGGTTGGAGACGAGAGCACCATTAAAACACTGAATTTGCCATCGCCGGAACAAACCACAGACTTGGAGCCATATCATTGCGTTGTGGCTGGTTGGGGAGAGATTGCCAATAAAGCAAGTAAGAATACTTTGTAAAAATTTTCAAAATTGTGATGTTAGATATTTTTTGTGAGAGGTCAGATGGAGGATGAAATGGTTAGGAAAATATAACCTCCAAATAATATAATAGTAGCGTTCGGTATTAACCTAGATGTTCTAAATGTTTCTCTTTGTCTTTTCATCCGTTGCAATTACAAAAGGACAAACATATGTCCAGAACATCCAGATATCAACACCGAACGCTCAAAGTCATTTGCTGTTACTTCGAGCATATTTATGAATTAATTGTAACAACAAATAAATAGATTTACTGTACAATAATTCAAACTGACCGCCTGTATGACCCAAAATTTCGACAAAAATTCCTACAGTGTCTACTAAAAATAAGAAGTCAATTCCACCCTAAACGGACCACCCCCACGCCCCTATTCACCCCCACCACCCCTTCAAAAAATGAAAACTTCACCGCTTGTATACAGCGTTTTTGGAAAGATTCGACACTGTCAAAAATGTATTTACTTAATAAAGTACACTATGAACTCTCTATGAACTACCTTCACTCTTATTCACTATTTTTAGCCTTTTTACCCCCCCCCCCCCCTTTAAGGAGGGTGGATGGGGTGGTTTTGTTAAATTAATTTATGTGCAGGGTATGTAAGTAAATACAAAATAATATAAGCTTGATCACCAGACTTGACTAGGGTCTCCTGGGGTTTCTGGGATCGCCGATCCCGAATCCGAGGTCCATTGACTCTTATCACATCAGAGTCAAGGTCATTTTAAGGTCAATTCGGAAAAAAGCCTATAAAAAAATCTTGAAAATACATATAAAAGCGTTTTTGGGAAAGCTGAATCCGAATTGACTTCTTATTTTTACACTGTAGGAATTTTTTTCGAAATTTTTAGCCCAAAATCTAATTTGGGTCAAAAGCCGGCCTTAGAGACCCCCCATCTTTTTAACAGACGCCTTGGATCATGATTATTTTGCTGTAAATTTATTTTCGATACTTTTTAGTGGTTATACTTATGCAAGATTTTTTATAATAGTAATAATTGATGCTCTTGGGACGTAAATAACTATTTTTTTGAGTGTACCTAAAATTTGTTTGTTGCATCGAATGATTTACAGTAGCGTAGGTTAACTGTTTTTGCGTTGGGTTAGACGTTTTTTTGATGTCTTTGAACACTTTTTTGGGTTAGAAGATTTCCCGTTGGTTTTAGATAGAAACATTAAATATTATCTATTGCGCATCTTAAAATTTTCTCGATATTTCAGCTTCGGATACCTTGAAGAAACTGAAATTGCCATTTGTGAATCACGCCAGATGCCAGGACCTTCTCAGGAAAACCGCTCTGGGGCCGTACTTTATACTAAACGACTCATTTCTATGCGCTGGAGGAGAGAACGGCACAGACGCCTGTACAGGGGACGGGGGTGGACCGCTGATGTGTAAAGCTGTGGGTACTAAGGGTTACTTCCAAGCAGGAATCGTTTCTTGGGGTATGGGTTGTTTCAATGAGAATGTCCCAGGAGTTTACACTAACGTTCATAAAATCAGCGAATGGATAGAAAACGAAATAGATAATAACACATAATATATTTTTGTAACTGTGATATTGTACAGTTGTCTATTGTATTTTACGTGTGCAATTTTAGAACTATAAAAGTACATAGCCTTCATAAATGATTACAAGCCATGTGACCGCCGAGCTTAGGCGACCAATATTTCACGGTTGGTATTGTCAACTAAAAATCCCTAAATCTTAGAGTCACCAATAATAATGATTCGTTTACAATGAACAACGACAAACCGTTACGTTTACACTCGATATAATGCGATCTGTAACTGGTTGAATAAAAATCTCGTGAAAAATTACACTAACCACCAGAATGTTTTGATGTAATCTTGATCTTATAGTTTTAAATTTACCGAAATTTAATTGCCAACGTGAAATAAATAAAATTACTGTTCCAAACAAAATTACTGGTCACGTGGATTGTGATCATTTATGAAGGCTCTGTATATATTTATATGGTATAACGATTATTATTATTATTTTGAATTTTGGTTTTTTGTTTTTTGGCTGGCCTCACGTTATGCATAAAATTTATGTGTAAGAAGTTTTATAATGTAAATAAAACTTGTTGATAAAAATACAGGGTATCTCTGAAATAAGGGCCAAAGTTTTTACCACGTACTATCAAAAAGGCTTTTGTGTAACAAATTTTTCCTGTAATTTTTTAATAATTTAATTCGCACTGAAAACATTATAGATGGAACTAATGGAAAATGTTACAAATAATACTGGAAATAGCATTCGTAGCCTGACTACAAAATAATGTATCAAAAAGATCAGTTTGGAGGATTTTAAAATAATGGTAGGGATATCCGTACCATGCATATAAAGTTCAGTTTTTACAACTTCAGGATTGTCATCAGCGACAGCAGGTAGGTTAGATAGTCTAAAACAATAAGTAACATGGTAAAAGATTTACTAAACGATGTTCTTCTGGAAATTCGTCGGAACATGTCAGCACTTTCCTGGATGGTGGATTCGTCGAAATGGTCCAGTTACATGACCCACCTGATTGTCATATTTGAATCCGTGCGATTTTTATTTATAGAAAAGAACGAATAAAGAATACCGCCAGAATAATCGGCAATAAACCGGAAATTCTAGTAAGAATGAAAGAAAATTTGAAACGCTTGTACAACCTTGATATTATAGTATTATATTTAGTAAAATAAGTAAAAAGTTTATCATTTTTTTACTCCTGATCATATTTTACTTAACTAGTATATAACAAACTTTATTATTTGTCAATAGTAACCGACATGATTCCCCATAATTTTTTTTATTATTGAATCAATTAAGCCTTTCGATTTATACTTCTCTTAAATGTGTCAATTGTAAACTACTTTCTGTCATAAGTGCAGTGGAGGCTTGTGACATTGAGAATAGGTGAAAAATAATAATCATTGATTGACTAAATAGAAAGAAAAAGCGCTGCAGGCTAGAATTTTCAAGGTCAAACGGCTTTACTTTTAATATTACCGAAAAACTGACGTTCTTGAGAAGGATTTCATTTAGATTTTATAAAAAATAGAAGTATTAGTTCGGCTCATGGACTTCTGCGATTATTAACGCACACCGTACATGTATGGCTCATACATAGGAAACATTTCTACAATTATTATACAAAACAAATATTAACTAAGAACCATTATAATCGTGCACTGGGCGACGCGTATCGTATAAACTGTTTAAAGACGATGGGCGATGACAATGCTGCTTCAATTTCTGCGTCACTCGTTGTCCCACGCCGTAGTTTGCTCCCGTGTTGGCCGCCTCGCTGTCATGACAACCGCCGTAAACAACGCTACGAAGAGAAGCAAAATACAGACTGATTTCGATCTGCGTCACTTGCGTATATTATACGTTCATCATAGAACGAGGTTGATGTTCGCGCTCAACGAAGGCAATATTTTTTTAGAAGACGTTTACCGCGCAACTATTCTGTTTATTTCCGCGTATTAAGCAAACGAACACAATACATTTTCAATATAGAATTATACTTAAATTATAAAATTTATATAAAATCAAAAATAATTTTAAATTACACAACCAAACGGAAATTTTAGGTGAATAGGTGCATCACTTGCGTCACCTGACGAGCCGCCACTGCATAAGCGAGTTCTTTTCCCACAGACAAACTATTAATTTTGGTTCGGTTTTGTCATTAAAAAGAAAATAGAAACATAATCTAATAGACCTTCAATTTCGGTTCCATAGATTTAAATAAAAGTTAAATGAAGAATAAAAAATATATAATTACGTATGCAAGTTCTTTTGAGTTTATCTATTGAGTATTACAGAAAATAGGTTTGTGTTATTATTTGATTTACGATGATTTTGTTGGTGAACGTAGTTGTTTTGTCAATAGTAGTTATCTTGAAGAACTTCTTTTCTTCTATTGAGAGACTCAATTCTAATTGACAAATGAGAGTTATATTTACCAGTACGATGAAAATAACCGGGATATCATTGAAAAACGATATGTTCGGTATATAGATTAGAGTCATGAAAAGGAAAAAATTTGAAATAACACCGTAGTTGACAATTTTCACAAGATATATTTTATAGAGAAAGTTATTACAATGTACATACCTGCTCATTATTCGACAACGAATAACTGTCTGGAAATAATCAATTCTCTATTGTGAGGAAATATTTCCTTGCAATAAGTGACAAATAGAGGTATGTAGGTCTTTATTTTCGAACTATTTACAGTTATAGTTAAACTTATTAGATATAAATATTCATATTTCGAATTGCCGGAAAAGTTTTTTCCCAACGTATTCCGCTATTGCCAACGAACAAGTGGCCGCAGGGCTTGGCAAAAACTTGCAATTGATCACTCTGCTGCCTATACCTTTTCCCTCAAAGAATTCTATCCTAAAGTCGTCCACGAAACTGCCATCGTTGTTGACAAGTTGACCCAACACTGCCGCAGGCCCCTCTTGAATATCTTTTTCACTTATATCAGCCAGAGACAGCAATTCCTCAATCTGCAAAAACAAATATCTAGGTTTCGTTCTGTGAATGGCTGAAGGGTAACAAATAATAATTTTAAAGTTTTAAGAATAAAATAAGATAGTTTAAAGAGCAATTTTGATTGAAAAACGTATTAGTCACCAATTGCACGTTTTTGATGATGTGTGGTACTGACGTGAAAGCGGGGCCATAGTGCCTTCTTCACTTGACCGAAACATTGGGGAAAATACCTCCTGGTCATGTTTTGAAAGCTGGCAGAAGAAATAGTGTCCTTCAGGTAAATAAAGTTGATCTCATCGTTGCTAAAAATATAAATATAAAAAAAAATAGAGAAGACCACTTATGATAAAATATCAATCATGCAAATTCTACACCTACCTATAACCTTCTATTTTAAATGCAGGAACTGCGTTCGGACCTAGAAGTAATCCACCATCCATTCTAGGGGTAATATGAACACCCAAAAAAGGAATTGTCAGGTCAGGAACACCGTAAATGTTAGTTCCGATCGAACTTGTTTTCAGAAACAGATAATCCACTCTGAGAGAAATAAGTGAGCTTTTTCTTTTGGAATCTTCGTCGACGATGTTTGAAAGCACTTGCGATTGTAGACCCCCACAAATGACAAGATATTTAGATCTTAGAATACTGCCCTCCTTTGTTTTTATAAATATAGGATAATCTGGTGTGTCTGATTCTTTTATCACGTCTACCTGCAATAAAAAATATTTAGGTATTGTAAGATTTGTTACGGTAAAAAGTTACATCCCTAAAGAGCTTTTCGAAATGTTAATTGTATAATATATAATGCCACACACAAAATCAATATTTTTTTCCTATTTTTACTTTCATTACCTGGTTGTTAAGCAAAATAAAACCACCATTCTTTTGAAATTCCTTTCCCAAACTCTGAGTGACGGTACCCCAGTTAATATTCCCTACCTTAGGGCACCAAAGGGCTTGGATTCCATTGCATTTAGGTTCAATTTGCCTGATATTTTCCTTGGTCCACAGCATTTCTAAGCCTTCGACCTCATTTGCCACTCCTCTGTCATGTAATATCCTCAGATCGTTTAGTTTAGAGGAATTTGTAGCTACCACGAGTTTGCCAAAAATCTTGTACGGTATTTCATTATCATCGCAATATTTTAAGATTAGGTCTATGCCTTTCCTTGATAGCTTCCCTTTTAAGGAGTCTGGTCGATAGTATACACCTATGAATCGTACTGTTTATTACAACACACAATTGTCACAGTTTTATATGTGCATAAATATTTATATTTTATTGCTTTATTTCGACGTTTGTCCTTTGTTAATAACAGTACACCCACACACACACACACATAATATTAATAATAATCTCTGACAACCTAAGCCCCGACAGTCATAAAATAAAAGGTGTGTCCTGCAATTATTAATACAATGGAATTAGATTACAGTAATTTATAGCTAATAATTTCAAGATTAAAAAAGTTAATTCACTCTTTCAACTTTTCAATCAGAAAGTAAGTACAAATATTGTCAATACAAAAAATTCACTTTAAATTCTTATGAATAAACATTGATACGCAGTATACTGCGTTTTAACTTTTTTAATTTGTCCTATCTTGTTTTGTTGCTACTGCTTAAAGTAGGATATCGACATAACTGAAATTCATACATTTGCAGTTTGGATCTCAATGTTGTACCTGAGTGAATGACTCCACTGTTATGACTACTTTGATGTTTGCCCAAATCGCTTTCTTTTTCTATTAATATCGATTTTACGGTTTTGGATTTTTGTGAAATTTCTCTTGCTATAGCTGTACCGATGATTCCACCACCTATAATTGAGATATCGTAACAGATATTGTCTTCTTTTGGTCTATAGAAGTAAACGCATCACATCAGTTGAAAAATAAATGTTAATTTTGAGATTTTACCTTACAATAGTGTTGGTTCCCCAATAGTTTCTCAGAGACGATTTTTCTGCTACTATTATGTTTCTACAAAGTTTAAACATTATTAAAACGTTTTCTGCTTCTTTGTAACTTTTGTCATTTTGACAATTTTAAGATATACAGGGTAGCCAAATGAAAACGAAACGGCGCCATTTTCCGGAACTGCGTCACGATTGTAGAAAAACGCTCAGACCCGCCTATTTTAGATTAAACGGAGACATTCTTTGCTGCTATTTTTGACTCCCAAAATATTTAAATGGCATTGGGGGTTGAGTAATATTTCTTTTGAAAGCTTTACAATTCTCTTTACAACAGACTTTAAATTTTATAATATAAAATCGGACCAATAGCGGCAATTGTGACGATTTACCGCCCCGTTCAAGAAAAAACTGCATTCATCAGAAAAACAGATGTTAACAAGGAACCGAAGGATCGTTCCCTGCTCGCTCACTCATTATTTCGCAAAATTTCAAACGGCGGTCATAATAATCCTCATGAAGTTCCTGGACTAAATGTATTTTGTATGGATGGAATTTATTCTTCTTCAAAATGGTTTGTATGCTAGTTCGATTGATCCCAGACACAGATGCCAGCTGCCTCGTACTTAATATAGGATCAAGATGAACTTGTCCCAAAATTGCAACTTCACTAGCTTCATTAACTAAGGTTTTTCAATTTCCCGTTTTTTATTGGCTACGTTCCCCGTCTCTTGAAATTTTTTTACTAACTCTAGAACATACTTCCTTCTGACATGTCGATCTTGACGTTGTTCACTAATTAGCTGAGTTGTTCTGTTCGCACATTTATTGTTCATAATGTAAAGCAAAATGATATCTACCCTTTCCACAATGGAATAAACCAGTGTTTGATTTTCAAAAACGCAATTAAATAAACTACCAACCAACGCTTCCAAATAATACTAGAAAATAATTTGGAATCCATACTAATTTTACGTTCATTGTGTTCATTCATTTCTGTTTTTTACAATTGTGTTTATTTTTAAGAAAGTAATAATAACAAATCGCCAAAGACCAATGTAACGCAAGAAATACTAAATTTATACCATTGGCGTACTTAACTCGAATGAGTAACAGTTTTACCGCTACTAATTGTTTGTACATAAGTTTCAACTTTAAAATCAAAATTCTTAATAAGTATTGAGCGAAATTATAAAATTTAAAGTCTGTTGTAAAAAGAATTGTAAGAGTTTTCAAAAGAAATATTACTCAACCCCTAATACCATTTAAATATTTTGGGGTGATGCTTACCCTCGCTTGGGGGTGAAAGTGGCGGAATCAAAAATACCAGCAAAGAATGTCCCCGTTTAATCTAAAATCAACGAGGCTGAGCGTTTTTCTACAATCTTCACGCAGTTCCTGAAAATGGCTCTGTTTCGTTTTAATTTGGCCACCCTGTGTAGTTGATTTTGACCGAGTGTACTCATAGTGTACTTTATGTATTTATTTATGCATTTGAATACAGGAAAACACAGGTTACTAGATAATTTGAGCAAAGGAAATGGTAGACAAGTTAATATACCTTTGTCCAAAGTTGTTTCATTTGCAACTTAAAATAAATTTCACAGGAGGTGCAATAGTATGATTCATTTTTCAAAATGAAAAATGCTACGTCACTGACCAAAATTACATACAATAGTTTTGTTGAATCATACAATTAATTTATTTAAAAATATACTTACTCTTCCTCAAATAAATTGCTGTGGCTGTGAATTAATATTATCTGGAATCAGTTCCCATGAAATGAGTGTACGGCAGGGAATTAAAACGGTAAAACTGAATTTTATAATTATTAACAAAAGATGCAAAAATACACATTACAAATTATTTTCTTTCTTCCTTTTTAAGATTCTGCGGATTGTGTGAGTTATACAGAATTAACTGAATTATTAACAGTAAGCTTTAAAGTTTAAAACAATCTTCCTTAACCCTAACATATTCATATTTCGCGGTTAATCAATTGTGGCATTTCCATTTTTTTCAAAAATTAGTTCAGGTGGCGTGGAAAGACCCCTTAAAATTCACCAAAGAATACGAGGTTTCATTTTTGATCACCATTTGGGAGATTTATTTGAAATTGTGTGGGGTTGTATATGGATAAATATACAGGGTGCTACAATATTAGTAAATCAGTCAGTTAACCTCATATTCTTTGGACTGAAATAATAGGACTTTTTTCGTACCACTTTTCAATTCGGAGCCAAATTTTCAAAATACAGGGTGTCATAATAAAAATTAAAAAATGATTTTTATATTGATCTCCGGCGATTATAGATATTTATTTGAAATTTAGCACATACTT
Source organism: Anoplophora glabripennis (assembly GCF_000390285.2). Lineage (NCBI taxonomy): Eukaryota > Metazoa > Arthropoda > Insecta > Coleoptera > Cerambycidae > Anoplophora > Anoplophora glabripennis. Next base: position 161,819 of record NW_019416665.1, read on the forward strand.
TGATCTTAACTCAGCACACTTTTTGTGTAATTTTGGTTTAAAATATCAAAGCGCGAACAGAGGAGAGAGGAGTTGCAGTACCCATGGACCCCCTATTTTTTTTTATGCTTTCCGAATATTTTTTTTAGATAAAGCGGCGTTTTATTCTATTTCTTTCACTCTTGTAAGATTTTTGTTTGGGGCCTTGTTTACGAGATATTGTAATTTTTTTGGATACACGACTTCAATTTAGTAGACATTAGACTTTAATTGTTACTAATTTATAACACCCTGTATAATGTTCTGTAGCTTACGAATGTATAATTTATAAATACCTGCATAAATAAATTGTATATCGTTAGGTACATGTGATGTGCAACACATTTTTACATGATAAATGAAGTGGCTTGAAAAATTCCAACAAAGTTATTTCTATAATTTTTTTATACATTTTTGCATACATTTTTTATGCAAAAATTAAAGTCCAGATTTAAAATAAAACACAAGAATAATGTAAATGATTTATTCAACATTTTCACTGGTACTGAGTACACTCGACTAGACTTAATTGCTGCTCTAAAAACAAGCATCAAGGAACAATTTTTTTTTTAAACAAATTTTGAATTTAATATTATACGTCCTCTGCTTTCAAGAGACCCTCGTGTTCAACGGTTCGAGTAACCTTAGAAGGATTCTGCACGGGGTTCTGTGAATACAAGTAAATTGCAAACATCACCGTAACAATGGCAAGCACCGTATTTAAATATATAGGAATACTGAAAAACAAGTAACTCAATATAGCGGTTAACACAAGTTCCAACGCACTAGCAAATGTTTTAAGTATGGAGTTGAGTGTCTTTAAGAAAAAACTGGTCACGATCCCAATCGCGGCGTTATTAATCATGACGAACAATACTTTGTAATGGAAAATCTTAACAATGTTCTCGTAGAGAAACGCACTGAGTATATTCCCGTTCAATGCTAATAAAAGAACATTGCAGATTATCGAATCCAAGTACATGAAAACATTTTGCACAAAGATGTTTATGTCGGCACCCTGCTTTTTAAGTAGATACTCGTTGTACACTCCCGCCAAACACGAACAAATGATCTGGACTAAGATAAACACACCGCTTAGTCCAAACTCAACGGACGTCGACTTGTTGCTTGAGATTGACTGTGTCTCGGACTGAGTAAAGTTCACTTGCTTCAACATGCACCCAGTTGTGAGTATCAACAGGGATATCCATTGCTTTTTGCTCAGGACCTTTTTAAATATCACCTAAAAGAGAAATAATGAGGTTTTAAATTCATTATTTATAACGTAATAAGTTGCTAAAATTATTTTATTGGTGCATTAATTTCTTGGCGCAGGGTAGTATTTAAATTTGTAAGTAAAATGGAAAATTTACAAGAAAAGCTTGTATTTATTAAATATTTATTAAAAATCCTGATGCAGCATCACCAAAGCAATCGCATGATTATCATAAAAAAAAAGAGATGAAAAAAGTGTTAAAGATAAAGAAAATAAAAGACAAAACAAATTGTAAAAATTGAAAAATAGAAAATAGATACATTAATAATCCTTGTTCAATTTCATATTGGTCTTTATATAAAGTGATCAGTCATATCTAGGAACAAGAACTTTTGTGAAAGTATAAATTATTTAATGATTTTAATATTTAACTATCATATAAAACAGGTTGACAATAAATATTGACAACAATTTAGTCAATTTTACGACGATAATATGGTTATCATATTCTTTAGGTAGTCAATAATGTGAATGAGTATAGTATAACTATAAACTTAACGTAACACAATAAACATTAAAGACGTTCCCTAAAAGTAAATAAAAATGTAATCTATTAATATTTTATTCATATAAATTATAGCAATATGTATATAATTTTAAGAGTTTGTCAAAATTATCCTACAAATTTGGTCAATATTTAGGAGAATTACTTTACAACGGTTTAAAAAATTATACCTAATGAAGTCACTTACTTGGAACAAAACTCCCGTTACGACAACTCTGAATTGTAGAAGTAAATAGTACGTCGTAGGGTCGAATGAGGATAAATTAATAAAAGCCAAGTTATTATATAAGCAGTACAAAAATGCAGGTACGAAATACAGCAACAATACTGTCTTATTTTTCACTATATCTACTACTAGTTCCTTCGGTTTGTTCCTAAAATAAAAATAATTATTTTCTCATAAAATTTAATACAATTTTTACTTACTCCCTGCAGTAGAGAAGGGATGAAATGACTAGTTTTAATATTTCTGTGAACAGCACCACCGTGACAATGTTATAGTCATAATCATTATTTGATTTTTGAGAAGCAGTCACCAATATACCTAAAATAAATATTGTGAGATTACAAGGCTATATTATTTCACGTCCATTACCTTGGCTAACGAAGAGTAGGATGTACAGGACAAATATAATCAAACTTAATTTTGAAGGGAACAACTCCCTCCATGTACTTCCAGTCATCTTTTACTGAACTATAGATGTGCGTGTTTTATCAATTGTGTGGGCACCCGCCAACAACATATTTACCGTATCGCTATTTCAAGGCGATAAAATTCAAATAACGCACATAAACTCGACCCAATCCGAGTAATTACTAACAAATACATTTTACACAATTATACCCGAGTTCCAAGTTCCAAAAGTAGTAAAACGAATCAATCAGCTGTTTGAGTGTTTGCCAGATCCAACCGATTTTTAAGCAGCTGATTGCGCTATTGAACAGTAGATAGCGGCACATGGGTAAGAAAATAATTTGTTAGTGCCTTTCCTTTTATCTGATATGGGAATTTTCGATGACTTTAGAGTTGGTCAATTATAAACCATGTTTTATTCACCTAGAATCTTAGTTAATCTTATCTATTGACCAATCAACTGTTCAGAATAACTGAGATTAGCTGAAATCTCAGATAAATAGAACACGGGTAATAATAACAAGATTTCAATAAATCGTGTTATATGATTGAACAATGCCTCTATCAAATAATTCGTTTATTTTAGCTTTATTAGTTCATTATCCTTTGATATTTGTGTTAAAGATAAGAAAATAGGAACGGAAATTCCATGGACCAAATTCAATGGAATTTGGGGGCGAGTTTTATCTAAAACATAAAAATTGATGATTTTTTTCAATGACTTAAAATACAAGGATAAGCAAAATTGCTATTTTCTGAGAAACAGTTTGTATAAGTATCTGAAATTCACAAAGATAACAGGCTGTGGCTGTGGTTTTAGTGGAATCAGTGCATATTTATGCATCGTTTAATCGTTCTTTTTAAATTTTTTTTTGAGATTACAAAAAATTTCTTGATCTGTATCATTTTCTTTTCTAGGTAAAAAAAGATATGGCCGAATGTTATGCGAATTATCTGTACACATTTAATACCAGTACCTATCTGTTTTTTTTTCGATTTTTTATTTATGAATGAAAATACGTAGATATAGGTATTACAAAATTAAAAATATACTTATACTTTAGGCAAGTTCGGTATTGACATCTAGAGGCTCTAGATGTAGCTCTTTGTCTTTTCATCTCCTACAATTAGAAAAGAACAAAACACATCTGGAGCGTCTAGTTGTTAATACCGAACTTATTGCCTTTTGTAGGCATTATAAAAACAAAGTAACTAATTTAAATGTTGTTATGTTAGAATTCTGCAATTTTGTGGCATTTATCTTTTTTTGAATCCAAACCAAAAGCTGCTGCTTGATGTTAGATGTGGATTTTTATTCGAAACACTTTTTTCAGTTGGTATAACTTCGAATTTTGAAATTATATAGAAAATTACAAGTTTCGCCTCCAATAATGCAAATCTTGAACCTTGAACAATCATAGAAATTAATAAATCCTTACTCATAATGATTAAGGATACAAAAATTATATAAATTATTGTCTTTACCTACGCAACTTCTAGGTCCAGCGCTAAAAGGTAAAAAAGATGAATTGCATATTTTCTCCAGATTATCCTCACTAAATCGTTCTGGTTCGAATTTTTTCGGATCAGGCCAGTATTTAGGGTCCCTCTGGATTGCAAAAACGGGAATCCAACATATAGTACCTACCTCTAAATAAAGAGGTCGCTCCATATTGAAATCTTCAGGTTCTATAACTATGGATTTATTAGACTTTCGATCTATCCACGTTGTAGTAGGCCATTTACGAAGAGTTTCTAAAAAATAAAAAAATCTTTTGTCAAAACTATCAATCTATGAAAACATTCTTCGTGCCTGAAATGGTCATATCCAAATATTTCATTCTAACTAAAGCATCAAAATTAATTTTTCCACAATCCTGTAAGGCTTCATCCACTTCTTTTCTTAATTTCTCCTGTATCTCCTGATTGATCGCTAGTTCATAAACGCAAAAATACATCAAAGAAGCAGTGGAATAGAATCCCCCATAGAAGAAATCTATAGCTTGTGCTGTTATGTCATCATCACTAAGCTTCGAAGCGAATTTCTTGTTTATTGGATCCCAATTTGTTTCTTTGGTTGCATCAAATTCTGCTTTAGTGACTTTTTGTGTATTCTCTCTTTCTTTGCATGCTCCTTTCCTGGATTCTATAAGGTATTGTATGTAGTCTGGTCTCACAGCTGTCTTATCCTCACGATTTCGTATCGAATTTTTCACCAAGTTCCGGAAAAAGTTCGATACGTTGTCGGGATGCATTTTTACATTCAGTAACTGAAAATAAAACTTCACTACTGTGATATTCTTAATTTGAAATTACCTTTGCAATTGTTGGGTTCACCGTATACAGCAACTGTTTCAGTTTCTGTAATCCACCGAAATTGGTCAACTCTGCTCCCATTCTTATAAAATCATTGTTTCTGTCTTTAAATGAGTTGCACTCAATTCCGAAGGAAACAGACGCTATGGTATCTGAGGAGTATCTTTTGAAAAGGTCCATGAGCTCTATTTCGATGACGTCTTCATTTTTCTCACTTAAATATTTCATTAGTTGCGTAGCGCATTTGTCTATAAGTTCAAACATTGATTTGATATTGCTTGTGGTGAACATAGGGCTTATGGTTTTTCTCAGTTGCCTCCATGTTTCTCCTAAAAGGGCAATAATATCAATATGTTACATTTATAAACATTATGATTGTTAAGTTTAGTTAAGTTTCTGTTCTAGTTGAGTCTAAAATAATTTTATCCGTAATCCATTTCTTTCATACCCTTTGCAGCGAAGAGATTCTTGCCCCAAAGAGTATCTTCATTTGGTTCAGAAGACTGTGGGTGTTCCGAGAACGTGTCGAATTCCTTAGTAAGTATTCTTTTGATTAAATTTAAATCTCGCAACAAAAGAATTGGTTGACCGTACTGATATGTTCCGCAATATCTGAAATAAAATCACAGCTAATGTAAACCAGGAAATGCAGATGAGCGGAAATCATAAGAGGCGCATAAGAGACAAAGTATCGTTTTCGGTATACAGAGACCCTCCTCAATTCGCCAACTGAGTATGATAAACAGGAACATATTTAAACATTTTATAATTTGAAAATCGTTTTTGTGAAATGAGAAGATATACCTACAGTTTTTACATGAACAACTATTTTTTACAGTAATAAATTAAAATTCTATAGATTCTCTAAAAACATAAATTAATATGTAATCAATATATTTGTACATAGTTAAATAAAGAGATATAAGTGGTAAAAAATATTTTATTGATATTTGCAATACACTTTAAAATAAAATGTTTTGTATCGATTCAAAGAATACATTGCATAATAGTTTTCACGAAGGAAGATTTTCCGGCTGTATTTTCTGCATAAGAGAGTTCATCTTGGAATTATATAGATTATTATATTGCCTTTAATCGTAAAAAAATATGTACCCACAAATCCCACAATTATACTTTTTTAAATAACAAATGGCGAATAAACTACCTGAGGTAATTAGAAAAGGATCGCGAAGTGGTAAAGCTATAATAAATTCTTCAATTTAATAGTTTTAGTAGTTTATATGTTTATCACGATTATTATCTATTTTAATACGCTTTCTTGGATCCATTCAAGGACACCGAAAATGGCTGATTGAGATCAAAGTGTCAACAACGAAGTGAAACTGGTGGTTTGCATGTCGTCACTCTTATCACGTAGGGGCGTATAATCCAAGAAATGGATATACACATACGTCTCTACGTGATAATAGAGACGATATACATAACTGTGATAACTCCAACGTAGGTAAGGAGCACTTCTCATCGAAATCTTGAATACCGTCCTGTCCGAATCAAATTCGACCTTTATAATATTCACATTGCTACTTAAGACTTACCTCTCATTTGGAAATTGTTTATATAAATCAATGATGTATTCTGGATAAGTCACAGATTGGAGAAGTGTGGGCAACGAGTTGCCAAAGATAGGCAACGGCGTCACATATCTGATTCCCTTGTCTTTCCAATAACACAGCTTATTATAATAATTTAGCAATACGTAAGCAACACAGAGAATAAAAAATGTCGCGAGCACTAACATCTTAACATTTATTAAATACAAGAACAAAATAAATAGCCTTGGCGACGGTTAAAGATAAGGTGATGTTTGTAAATCCCTTTTATAGTTAAACTAACACAGATAAATATACATTTATCCGTAAGAAAACGTACTCAAAAATGCATTTTATTTTTAAACTTTTGATGCATACTCATCTTCAACATGTAGAGTGTGCGACGGGTAAGCCGTGAGAGGAATGCAATTCCATGGGCGTATCAATTTAGAATTAGAAATTTAAAGAGAATACACACACTGTTACTTATTATTTATAAACAGTATGCAATGCAATGTATATTTAAATAAGTGGGAAAAAATCAAAATGTCATTTGTTACTATGCACTTATATGTACCTATAAAAATAAATAATTCGAATAATAAACTATGCTATTATACACATTTTTAATGAACATGTTACAGAACTATTATCTATTGAAACTTTCTTCAGTCGTTTTTTTCTATATTTTATCTCTTTTTTAGTCCAAAGGAATCCTAGATTTTTCTATGGGAACAATTTAAAAAATTCGCTAACAATTGGAAGATGAATAATTTTCCTACCATGATGGCATACGTATCTGCTTCCTAGAAATAGATTACCGTCAAATTTATATTTATATCTATCTGAATCGATACATGAAAATATCATCGTTTTAAAAAAGTAGTGATAAAATTCGGATATACAAACCAATGCAATTCCTAAGTCCTAGTCCAAAGGGCAGATACGTCCCTTGAACAATTTTCCCTCTATTCATTAAATCGTTCAGGGTCAAAGGCATCAAGACTGGACCAATAATTTGGATCTCTGCGTAAGGCAAACACTGGAATCCAAATTACGTCGTCTTTTTGAAGATGCACTGGTTTCTCGTCTTCTCTTTCTAGTTCTATGGATAAGGAAAAAACGGCCTTGCGGTTCACAAACATACCTGATGGCCATTTGTGCAGAGTTTCTAGAAAAAGAATATTAGACGGTGACTAAGAGAGTGCGTGATGGTTTACTGTCCTTTGAACAGCTTGCTATTATCTTACCTAACATTTCCATATCCAAGTATTTCATGGCGAATAAATCTTCCATTAAATTTTCGAACGTTAAGGTCTACTTCTTTCCTAAAACTTTCTTGTATATTGAAATTGCTCATATGCAAAACGTTAGCAATTTAGCAGTTGTGTCGTCCTCCGAAAATGAAGATTACAGCTTGGGCTGTGATATCTTCGACACAGCAAACTGCTTTTGAGTGCTGGTGGTACTGAAATTACCACTAATTTCGCCCACATGGAGACGTCCTTTTCTTGCTTCTATGAGGAGATGGATTAGGTCAGGTATGGAAATGTTTCTCTTGGTTCTGGTTTCCGTGGTATTTTTTATTACTGAGTGATAGTAACTGGAGACGTTGGAACTGACCGTTTTTATATTACATCCGAAAAGATGCGATTTTTTTTTTAAATTTAAACCTGTACAAATAATTTAGTTCCATTGCTAAGTATGAGTTCATGCTTTTGTAAAAAAGAAACTTAAATCTCTTCCAACCATAAAAGTCGATGAATTTGGTACACATTCTATAAAATTCGTTGTCTTTAGCTATTACCGAATTGATTTCTAAGCCAAACGCCGTAGTTGCTATCACGTCCATCAAGAATCTTTTCACCTCATCTACCCTTTCTAGTTCTAATATATGTATATATTTATAATAATTAGTACGTTTTGTGACGTTTTTGACTTATTTGCTTTTGCATTCAGTGCACAATTCGTTATTCAAAACTTGGAAGACAGAAAATGTAGTACAAACAAACTTAGAAGACGTTTTCCTTTTTTTTACAAAAGATTAGTTATTAAATTATTGTTAATACATTAATAAATTGCAATCTATGGCATGTAATTAACATGATTAACTAAATCACGAAAATATAAGTTTACGACTATGTGGACGCAATGATCAATGCCCAAATCTACGCTGGACGTTTACGGGATATTCAGCCAAAAATTATAGCCTTTTTTGATGGATATTTGTTTTTTACTTATTGTATGATTAGGTGGTAACTGTTTCTAATGGGTGCGGATGTGACGAACTAGTGAAGATGTGCATAAGAAAAAAATTATATCCTATTGATTCACTTCCCATTCACAAAAACTCATAAGGAGTGGTCTTTCATGATTTTCATAGACGATTTTGGCATTAGTCCACCTCTCTTGAAAATACCAAAGTAGCGCCCGTGGAAAACAACAACCAGCAGACTGTTTCTTCAACTGTCAACAAGGAAAATGTACCGGTCAAGAACAGGGTATTAATATTTTTGGAAAAATACCTACAAATGTTGCCGGATAAAAGCAGCAGCTACTTTCTTAGCAGATTATTGCGCAGACATCACATCGTTGAATCATTTTGGAGATTGGAATAGACATAGTAGCTGAAGGATATGTCAAAAATTCTCTTCAACAGAAAGTCAAGATTGGGGAGAAAATTTTGGATGGCCACAATGCTGACGCTGAATCTCTACATTAGTTACAATAGCAAATGTGAATAGAAACACAAGAAAATGAAAATCTTGTGTTAGTTTCGGTAGTGGAATCCAATTTCACATTGTAACTTTTCATTTCAATTTAAATACTAATAAATAGTTAATTGTTAAACGTTGTTCTCTCTATTTATATTAATTTTTGTTACTAGAAACCAACTCTGTAAGACTTCAGCCGTTGGACAAAAATTATTGATGATAAGAAATGATGATGATGATAAATAATTTATTTTAAAGTGATATTAAAACAACATACGACTTTGTAACACATACTTTAATTCATACAAAATATACAAATCGTTATAAACAATAGATTTTCAAATGCCCGTTTATAAAATTTACCAAAAGTAAATCATTTTTGTGTCTCCTATTATTTATAAATTCATAAAAAATATTCTTACATTTTCTTATAATTTTATAGTGTTCAATAAAATAAAAAAAATGACCTAGTGTTTTGTATTGCAAAATATACTTTGGTATAGACAACACATGTAATCATTTCCGCCTAATAGCTATCAACGGGCCAAATTATTTTGTACTGTTGTTCATAAAAACACACTTCCACGAACTTTCCTCCAGCCAAAGTTGTGCTGCAACAGCAATATCGCCGGCTACATCAAACACTTCTTCTAAAATTAGGCGTGGGAACAGTGACAGATCCCCAGAAAAGAATAGTCTTCGTCTCTTCATTCCTTATGAAGAAAAAGAAGGGCACGTCCACCCTGAACGTCACCCTACCGCCATCTCTCGACAAACTCACGGAGGTTGTGGCCGCAGCTTCGGTTCCTGTCTCCGTAATGTCCATGTAGACTTTGTGAATGACCTTATCGGCGTAAAGACCCGGATTCTGATAACTATTATTCGTGGATTGTTGGTTGATTATACGTCTGAGATTATCTATTGTCTCACTAGCCCTTGCCCTTCGTCCGTTTTGGTCACTGGTTCTGTTATTCGTGCAAGGAGAAGTAGCCGTATTTGCTGCTTTTGTACAGTCAATGGCATCATTGAAAATATCAGCCAATATAGATTCACTATTTCGGTTTATAGACAGAGGTACTCTAGCTGTTACTGCTAGGTCTGGAAGGGGATTCACAGGTTTTTCCCCTGGAGACAATAGTGCTAAGTTGGCCTGGGAAGGTATGAATAGACTTTTAACCCCAAGAAGCTCAAGGGAAGATTTGAGGTCGATGGTGCTTTCTATTCTCATCTTTGGGAACACGAGCACTGCTCTGGTGTAAATCGTGCTGTCTGCTAGGCGTTCCAGATCCGTGGGTGTTAGAGATTCCTCTAGTTCTCTCAGTTTCTTCGCATTGGAGTCCACTGGCATCACCACGTACATCCTGGATGCATTACCCTGGTAAGGGAAACCCATCACCTCGCAGTTGAGCCTTTGGTCTTTGAAATAAGGGAAGTCGCCTCCGTTGGCCATCATCTCCACTTCTGCAGACGGGGGGGATTTTCTTCCATTTGTATAGAATGGCCGTCTGAAAAACAATCAATCATAAACATTTTTTAATGAAAGAAATGTAATTCTTACCTGGTGGTGGCGCCTTCAAAGAAGGGTTTCTCCCAAAGCGCCTTGAAGTACATGGCACTGGCTATGATAACCCTTGTATGCGGCAACGGTTCTTCCTCAAGTATATTTCTGATCTTCCCGTTGGTTTTTTGCGACACCCAGGAGTTTATAGTCTCCTGCGCTTTACTAGGATCCCTTCGGAAGTCCACGCTGATCACTTCACTGTCGTAGAGGTCCTGCGCCGTCTTGACGTAGACGGTCCTCACAGGGTAGTCGGTCTGAACGAAGACGCCAGCTGCGAAATTCACCTGCTGGCCCATGGAGAAGCCGGAGGTGCGTTCTAGCTTATCAATCATGCGTCCGAACTGCTCGTGGACTTGTAGGGATCTGGACTCGATATCTATGCCAGTGGCTAGGCCTAAAACGGAGGTGATTTCCTGGAAAGTCTTGCCGTTGGAGCCCAGTAGAATCAACGCCAAGGCACCTTAAATAAAAGATTATGTTATTATTCACTATGGTTATTTTTCTTAACCTTATGCGGTCATATTTCTTTATAATTGCTAAAATCATGAACTCCTTTACATTATTGGAAAGCTGTAGTTATAGCAGAGAAAAATCGTATGGACTGTACTATCAACAAGATTAACATAGGACATCTAACAATAAGTAATTTAAACCCAAAATACTACATTTATTCTGAAAATCTGACCTGCTATGCTGACAGGGGCAAACACCACGTTATCCCTGTTGCTCCCAGTTTGTTGGTTGAGTGCCTTGTTGACCGCCAAAGTCAGCTTGGCTATTCCGCTGGCTATGATCTTGTCAACGAAGGTCTCGTACAGGGTGGTTCCCCGTATTTCAGTTAGATTCACGTTGGAGGGCAGCTTTACTGTATTGTCGCCATCCATCAACCCACCCTGTTCGTCTGGGAAATACACCATTTCCCTTTGTGCAATGGCGTAAGTGATGGTGACTAGTAAAGGGATTACGAATTTTGTAAACATCTGAAAATGGAAAACAAATGGTCGAATTGTCAAAAATGCTGTTTCAAAAACTGTTTACTCTGAAATTAGCAAACACTTATGAGATCACGTATTTAATTTATCAAAGTGGCTTATTGTACGTTAAAATTCTACAAAAAATGAAAAAATTCCTAATAACAGTCACACAAAATAAAAGAATGGTATGTTCTTTTGATTTCTCATTAAATATTCATGTAATTTGAACCCAATGTAATCTACTGTATTGGAAAACCACGAATACCTCAACTTTCAAGGTAGCATATTTACATTATTATAAATAAAACTAATGAATATTCCACAATAAAAGTAGTAGGTACCTATTGAATATAATCATGCTAATAAAGAAAATGTCTTTGAAGAAAATTGATTACGAATATTTTTATATTTCTATGGGTATGAATGTGTATCTCGGATCTTGTATTCCTATTATTTATTAAGAAAATTATAGATATTTAATCTACCATTTACCGAAATATGAAAAAAAATCATTTGCGCATATTTGCAAGTGGCAATTGCACTAATATTTAAAATGTATTAGCATAAAATACAGAAGCGATATTTTAATGTTGTAGACCTTGTAGACACAATCCCAATATCTAAAACCGCAAGATAGGTAATCATCTCGATCTTCTATCTATATACACAGTATGTAAATCACAGTATCAAACATTTTCCGCTACAAAAAGCTTTAGAAAAATCATAAAAAGTTCTGAAGGCGGAATTAGGTAAATTAACAATATCGATTTTATTTTCAAAATAATAAAATAACGCATGCCTCAAAAAATTGCTTTGGAATTTTTTTTTGGACCACACTTCCCAAGTTTGTGAAATCGCTCCGATTTTGAAACAGGATTTTTTATTTGGTTACGTATGACATAACTTACGGGATTCATAATAATTAAAATTATTATCTGATGCAACTAAATTACTGAAAAAATAACTACTAATTAAAATAATTTCTGATCAAACTAAAAGGTGAACAAATAAATAGCTATTACCGAGTTGTTTCTGATATTTTCTATATCACGAAAAAATACGGGATTTTTTTTGTTTAAACATCGATTCTTTGACTATATCTTTTTAAATTGATGTTCAAATTGTTTTTCTTTTCCATATTCCGATTCTGCATTACGTTTTACATTACATCATCACAACAATGTTAACGCAAAACTATCCAAAAGTCGTCTACTACTTTAGGACTTTTTGTTTAACGAAAATTCAAGACATATATTTAATAGAATGTTTTTTTTTGTTACCGAAATTATTAATCAAAGTTACGTCATAAACATTATTATTTGAACATTTATTAAAGAAAAAGTTATAAAAAATACTTGCTTTTAAAAATATTACTACTTTCTTGATTTTATTTTGCGAATTTTGTAAATGAAGTCAAACAACACTCTTCGATACCACAAATCTAGAAATGCGAAAGATATCTGATCTCACAAAATTCCTAACTGTTGATATTGCGGGAAATAGCTGTCTATTAATAATAATTATTAATTCCATTCGCAAGGAAGAAGAAGTATAATCCTAAGAAAAATGTGAATCTTTCTATAGTGGCTATTATTACGTGTAAGTTTTGAAAATATTTTCAGCAAATACTAATTTCAATATATTCTCTATTAGTATTTACCATTTATCATAAACTTTTTGTTCAAACAAACCAATAATCCATGTTTTCTTTAATTTACATAATTTATGTATATTCAACCTAGGAAACATTGACCTGAGGTTAAATGATAATTCTGGTAATTGGAGATTTTTTCAAAGACGGTAAAAATACACTTTTAATGTGGATGGACAAAACAAAATTTAGAAAGAAACTACCACTTTTGGATTCCTTTGTAAACATATAATTTTCCGTTATTTTTACGATAATGATTCAAAGAAAAGTACCATACCATTCTATCAAATATAATACACCTTGTATCTTATGTTAGTAGAATATCGAGTAGACCTTGAAATAGAAATTTACGATAATGTCACTTTTGACTTCCATTCGACTTGTTGATCAAATTGTGGTTTGTACACATAATAATATTCATACATTCACATAATCAACAGATAATAGATACCGCTGAATATGTTATAGATATGTCATTCATTTTTCCTTGGCAGAATAAATATAAAATTTTCATTTTCACCATGACACTAAAACTTTATCGTCATTGTTGACTGCAGCTGCATCTTTTGTATTTTTTTCACTTTAAATTAAAGCACGCTATGACTCAGAAAAGACTGGAATCAGATCGGGATGATTGCTATTGAGCATGAAATTACTGTTATTAAATATATATGATATAAACGTAAATTGCAGTTAAAAACAAATTGTTTTACTTGTACTTCACATTTCCTGATCACTTAATAATATATTAAATATTAAGGTCAGTAAGCAGTAAGTGTTCTTTACTGGTTAAGGATATGTTTCCAAAATGTCTAAAAACAGTCAGATACTTCACTGCAGTGTTTATGACGGTTTTTGCACGCTCAAATATTAAATAAATTTAATTAAACCTAAAAAATTTAAATGTTAAAGCTATTTATTGTTAAGTGACATCTGCTGTCATTAAAAATGTCTCCAAGATAATATTTTACCACAACTTGGTGATTCAGACTTGGAAAATCCTTGGCAGGTAACATGCTCAGCTATAATACCCGAGAAGCCCAAAGACAGATACGAGAAAATCTTCAAGCTATTTGCAGCGTGGTTTAACAAGAAAATTTTTGAAAATACCACAGAATGCAGCTGAATACTCCATGCTCAAAGCTACAATATTTTTGTATAAAGCTGTTGATATTCCAAAATATGCTACGAGGAAAAATATTGGACATACAGTGAAAAAATCAAGAATCTTAACAAGTTAACATGGAAAGTTCGAAAAATTTTACCATACTTTTTATTACAAACACGCATTCCAAAGGAGTTCTGCCACTATTCTAGCAAACCAAGGCCTTAAAAGGCACGGTGGGTGGCGTTCGTCCTCTATAGGTGAGGGATGTATCGAAGATTCTGTGCAAAATCAAAAACAATTTTCAAACAAGATTGTACATTAAAATTATTGAGGAAATTCTACGGTGGCAGAAAGTGATATCGCAGCCCAGAGTGTTATTACAAAATGTTTAGCAACTAAAGCATCATCAGAAGAGAACATTGTTTTAAATCCGAATTCTATTGCTCCAATAAATTTTAATAATTGTTCAAATTGTAATCTTAATTTTGTCTTTAACAAATATTGATTTCTAAAATCCCTCCTGATCGGTAAGCAATCACTTACCGATCGCTAATTTGTAGACGTCACTTACAAATGTCTCAACAAATTCAGTAAAAGTGTCAAATTACCTGAGCGCGCAAAAAAATTATTTAATCTCTTCTTATAGGTATTTTTTTAATCTGCACTATTAAAATTTATTTAATAACTAAATTATACTGATCTCNTAAAAGCCAAGTTCGAACGACGAAATATTTACTCGTCACAGATTACAGTTCTCAAACAGTATAACGTTCGCTTATCCGTAGTCAAAACTTAACTGCCCCGGTAGCCGGCGATGCGTCGTATTTATACGAGTTACCAAACATCGAGAACCATCCACTTTGTTCGGGGATCGACGTGTTTCGCGAATCTGTAATCTAGTTGATGCGACAGATTTCTAGTCTCGTAATAATATGCTTGGACCGGAGCGCGGCGAGTAGAATACTTTTAAAATTCGTTGGCGGGCCGCATAAACATCGACAGCGGGCCGCATGCGGCCCACAGGCCGCGGTATGTGCATCCCTGTATTAAAACAACATACGACTTTGTAACACATACTTTAATTAATACAAAATATACAAATCGTTATAAACAATAGATTTTCAAATGCCCGTTTATAAAATTTACCAATAGTAAACCATTTTTGTGTCTCCTATTATTTATAAATTCATAAAAAATATTCTTACATTTTCTTATAATTTTATAGTGTTCAATAAAATAAAAAAAATGACCTAGTGTTTTGTATTGCAAATATACTTTGGTATAGACAACACATGTAATCATTTCCGCCTAATAGCTGTCAACGGGCCAAATTACTTTGTACTGTTGTTCATAAAAAAACACTTCCACGAACATTCCTCCAGCCAAAATTGTGCCGCAACAGCAATATCGCCGGCTACATCAAACACTTCTTCTAAAATTAGGCGTGGGAACAGTGACAGATCCCCAGAAGAGAATAGTCTTCGTCTCTTCATTCCTTATGAAGAAAAAGAAGGGCACGTCCACCCTGAACGTCACCCTACCGCCATCTCTCGACAAACTCACAGAGGTTGTGGCTGCAGCTTCGGTTCCTGTCTCCGTAATGTCCATGTAGACTTTGTGAATGACCTTATCGGCGTAAAGACCCGGATTCTGATAACTATTATTCGTGGATTGTTGGTTGATTATACGTCTGAGATTATCTATTGTCTCACTAGCCCTTGCCCTTCGTCCGTTTTGGTCACTGGTTCTGTTATTCGTGCAAGGAGAAGTAGCCGTATTTGCTGCTTTTGTACAGTCAATGGCATCATTGAAAATATCAGCCAATATAGATTCACTATTTCGGTTTATAGACAGAGGTACTCTAGCTGTTACTGCTAGGTCTGGAAGGGGATTCACAGGTTTTTCCCCTGGAGACAATAGTGCTAAGTTGGCCTGGGAAGGTATGAATAGACTTTTAACCCCAAGAAGCTCAAGGGAAGATTTGAGGTCGATGGTGCTTTCTATTCTCATCTTTGGGAACACGAGCACTGCTCTGGTGTAAATCGTGCTGTCTGCTAGGCGTTCCAGATCCGTGGGTGTTAGAGATTCCTCCAGTTCTCTCAGTTTCTTCGCATTGGAGTCCACTGGCATCACCACGTACATCCTGGATGCATTACCCTGGTAAGGGAAACCCATCACCTCGCAGTTGAGCCTTTGGTCTTTGAAATAAGGGAAGTCGCCTCCGTTGGCCATCATCTCCACTTCTGCAGACGGGGGGGATTTTCTTCCATTTGTATAGAATGGCCGTCTGAAAAACAATCAATCATAAACATTTTTTAATGAAAGAAATGTAATTCTTACCTGGTGGTGGCGCCTTCAAAGAAGGGTTTCTCCCAAAGCGCCTTGAAGTACATGGCACTGGCTATGATAACCCTTGTATGCGGCAACGGTTCTTCCTCAAGTATATTTCTGATCTTCCCGTTGGTTTTTTGCGACACCCAGGAGTTTATAGTCTCCTGCGCTTTACTAGGATCCCTTCGGAAGTCCACGCTGATCACTTCACTGTCGTAGAGGTCCTGCGCCGTCTTGACGTAGACGGTCCTCACAGGGTAGTCGGTCTGAACGAAGACGCCAGCTGCGAAANTTTTTTTTGTTACCGAAATTATTAATCAAAGTTACATCATAGTTATACGTTTTACGATTTTTTTATTTTGATTAGTTGGAAATGATTATTGCGAAATACTACCATTATGTAAAGTGAACTGAATACAAATCAGCGAAGCCAGTTAAAATGTATCTGACTAGTTTTAAGGTGTGCTACAGACAATTGCACTATATAAAAAACCTAACACTGTTTCAATGCAAGTTACTTTCGAGAAAAAGATGTTTTATTAACTTAAAGAATTACTGATTTCTCTTCTTCTAAAAAAATAATAACAAAAGAACGGTTTTTGCATTCATTATGAAATAACCACAATTGGTTAGTTAATGTTTTATTAATAATAGTGATTTTGTATGCTTAATTTTTTTACGTAACAGTAAATTTGCAAACTAGTTTTGAAATTGGGAAAACTTAGGACAGGAAATATCAAAATCGGCTCAAAATGTAGTATTTTGATAAAAATTATTATTTGAACATTTATTAAAGAAAAAGTTATAAAAAATACTTGCTTTTAAAAATATTACTACTTTCTTGATTTTATTTTGCGAATTTTGTAAATGAAGTCAAACAACACTCTTCGATACCACAAATCTAGAAATGCGAAAGATATCTGATCTCACAAAATTCCTAACTGTTGATATTGCGGGAAATAGCTGTCTATTAATAATAATTATTAATTCCATTCGCAAGGAAGAAGAAGTATAATCCTAAGAAAAATGTGAATCTTTCTATAGTGGCTATTATTACGTGTAAGTTTTGAAAATATTTTCAGCAAATACTAATTTCAATATATTCTCTATTAGTATTTACCATTTATCATAAACTTTTTGTTCAAACAAACCAATAATCCATGTTTTCTTTAATTTACATAATTTATGTATATTCAACCTAGGAAACATTGACCTGAGGTTAAATGATAATTCTGGTAATTGGAGATTTTTTCAAAGACGGTAAAAATACACTTTTAATGTGTTATAAATATAAACTTGATTATATCAAAGATATGCGATGGAAAAAACAAAATTTAGAAAGAAACTACCACTTTTGGATTCCTTTGTAAACATATAATTTTCCGTTATTTTTACGATAATGATTCAAAGAAAAGTACCATACCATTCTATCAAATATAATACACCTTGTATCTTATGTTAGTAGAATATCGAGTAGACCTTGAAATAGAAATTTACGATAATGTCACTTTTGACTTCCATTCGACTTGTTGATCAAATTGTGGTTTGTACACATAATAATATTCATACATTCACATAATCAACAGATAATAGATACCGCTGAATATGTTATAGATATGTCATTCATTTTTCCTTGGCAGAATAAATATAAAATTTTCATTTTCACCATGACACTAAAACTTTATCGTCATTGTTGACTGCAGCTGCATCTTTTGTATTTTTTTCACTTTAAATTAAAGCACTCTATGACTCAGAAAAGACTGGAATCAGATCGGGATGATTGCTATTGAGCATAAAATTACTGTTATTAAATATATATGATATAAACGTAAATTGCAGTTAAAAACAAATTGTTTTACTTGTACTTCACATTTCCTGATCACTTAATAATATATTAAATATTAAGGTCAGTAAGCAGTAAGTGTTCTTTACTGGTTAAGGATATGTTTCCAAAATGTCTAAAAACAGTCAGATACTTCACTGCAGTGTTTATGACGGTTTTTGCACGCTCAAATATTAAATAAATTTAATTAAACCTAAAAAATTTAAATGTTAAAGCTATTTAGTGTTAAGTGACATCTGCTGTCATTAAAAATGTCTCCAAGATAATATTTTACCACAACTTGGTGATTCAGACTTGGAAAATCCTTGGCAGGTAACATGCTCAGCTATAATACCCGAGAAGCCCAAAGACAGATACGAGAAAATCTTCAAGCTATTTGCAGCGTGGTTTAACAAGAAAAATTTTGAAAATACCACAGAATGCAGCTGAATACTCCATGCTCAAAGCCACAATATTTTTGTATAAAGCTGTTGATATTCCAAAATATGCTACGAGGAAAAATATTGGACATACAGTGAAAAAATCAAGAATCTTAACAAGTTAACATGGAAAGTTCGAAAAATTTTACCATACTTTTTATTACAAACACGCATTCCAAAGGAGTTCTGCCACTATTCTAGCAAACCAAGGCCTTAAAAGGCACGGTGGGTGGCGTTCGTCCTCTATAGGTGAGGGATGTATCGAAGATTCTGTGCAAAATCAAAAACAATTTTCAAACAAGATTGTACATTAAAATTATTGAGGAAATTCTACGGTGGCAGAAAGTGATATCGCAGCCCAGAGTGTTATTACAAAATGTTTAGCAACTAAAGCATCATCAGAAGAGAACATTGTTTTAAATCCGAATTCTATTGCTCCAATAAATTTTAATAATTGTTCAAATTGTAATCTTAATTTTGTCTTTAACAAATATTGATTTCTAAAATCCCTCCTGATCGGTAAGCAATCACTTACCGATCGCTAATTTGTAGACGTCACTTACAAATGTCTCAACAAATTCAGTAAAAGTGTCAAATTACCTGAGCGCGCAAAAAAATTATTTAATCTCTTCTTATAGGTATTTTTTTAATCTGCACTATTAAAATTTATTTAATAACTAAATTATACTGATCTCTCTATAAAACTCATTTCCACAATTTTGAAACGATTTCATATAATCACGCCGTAACATTTTTTTTAACCTCCAGTGGTTAGAATTGTGATGAATCGAAAGACCTTGACTTCTTTATTAAATTGTCCATAGACTTCACAGGAGATGTGGGTGTAGGTGCGTGTTTTTATAATAATGTGAATAATAAATTATCACATATTATAATTTGCCAATGTGAAATTCTGTGGGTACGTATTTATTTGAATTTGTCAACCGCAGAGCCGGGGAAAATCTATGCAAAATAAATTTAATCCAGAACTAAAAGTAAACATTTCTTTCCGAATTAAAATTTAGTTTTGTTCGCAAGAAATAAAAGGTAGTTAATACTAACTACTTAATAACACTTAATTTAGGTAATTATATCCACATAAAGCACGAAAAAACACTTAAGTGACCAGGATAACAGTACATAATTGATTTGATTTGTTTACTGTATGGGGATTATTACGTTTTTCTTCACTTCAGTGAGATATCTAATTTAAATAAATGATTCAACTCCAAGGATATGAATAATCTAAAATCTAACATAGATAGGCACCGATAAGTCATTAAAACGAAGTGTGAAATTATTATTCTTGTACTAGTCCTTTATAGAAAAATTTTATTTTCAGATCTTAAATCATCACGGAAGATTTATTCACTCTTTACTGTCTATAATGCCTCAACTTACAAATTCAGAATTGGCGGATATGCTGCTGATGGTAATGTAGTCGAGGCACGTAGAATTTGTCACCATAGATAGGTACCTATCTTCGCCATTTTTTGCTTTGTGCACAATTTTTTTTAATTTGCCTTCAAAACGTGAAAAAAATAGTAGCGTGCATTTTTTCTCAATAAATAATACTTACACCATTAACTGCGTTCATTGTGATATGAATTTCAATAAATTATATCTTCCGGTTCCTGTTACATAAACAGACCTATTTTCTTTTTTACAAAACGGAATAATTGCGGAAAAACCCATTCGTTAAATGAAAGTTAAATAATTTAAAAATATCAATATCACCCGCATTATATTCCTCCATACAGGTATACATTGGGATAATTAGTGTTATCACTTTCAAGCATTTCTTACTACAAAATAATTATTTCCCATTACTCACCGCCATATGATTTGCATAGTGACAATTTTCTTTCATGTCAGCGATAAACGAATAATTATGCATGTGGTAAATATTTTCTGCTTTCTCACGATTAGTCACTATTCCTTCATTGTTCCCCTTTAAACAATGGTAAAGATCGTTGATATGGCTAGCCAATTTGACCACAGGATGTTATCAGTATTGTGGCCCAGCGACGAGATATCATGAATTTTGATTAATCAATCACTAGAATTTACACAACCCTATATCGAGTGTATAGTAATTTACCACATCTGATATTTAATAATTCATTTTGAAATTATTACTTTTTTTCCAATAAATTATTTTCCGCTTTTACACCTGGACTATAGACTATCAAACGCTGAAATATAATGTCAAAGGTAAGAGCTAAATTTATTAATGAAATCAAAAGTTACTGTTTTATTTTGTGGATCTTACATTTTACAGTTTTTGTAGCTTAATAAAAGTAAGGGAATTAGTAGGATTTTTTGAATTTCGGAGAAACTTGATTTTGCGGTTATTCAACAATAATTATTTTCTTACTATAAATACCTTATCCACGGTTTATTGAACATTCAGGGGAGCATAAATTTCACCGAATAAGCAAATACATCCTGGTGTCGCTATACATTATATTAAAAGTTGCTTTTATGATTTTAATTGATAATATATATATGATAATTGATGAATTGATTTACATGATTTAATAAAAACTGAGTAAATTTACAAATGATATTTGATACAACTACAACAGGTGAATTTAAAAATTGTGGGCTTTACAGTATAAAAATAACAGGTTCAGTTCAAAGATTCAGAATTATAACGATAATACTGGACTTTCCAAGACCAATATACTATTTATGACGCTGATAAGTCGACATAGGTTGTTTATTGCAAATAAAAATTAAAAAAAACAATTGCGTTGCAACACCAAATCTGCCCAAACAGGGTAAATTATAATTATTCTTTTGCATATTTCCGTTTTTGATCCACTTTTTTTCTAATAAATGTCGTACATTTTTTACCCGTACATGTCTGTATATACAAAACGTGTTTACAGAATATGGTTTTCAAAACAAGACAAGACATTAACTGATTGTTATTGATGCTAAATTATGTTTATTGGGAATCTGGAACTTACGGAATCGCAGCATTTTCAATAAATTTCCGATATATGTTCTACGACAACAATAATCATCAACAAAATACCTATAAACAAACTCATCATGTTTTATTCATACAGTATAGCGGGAAACTATTATTTAAATTCTTTACCAGTGCTCAGAAGTTAGTTAAACAATATTTATAGATGCCACAACAATGTAGAACTGTTGGAAGAATTCTTTCATTCACTAACAATCGTTTTCTGTGAGTTTACAAATAGCATGGTTTCATATTTTGAAATGTTAAAAAATGTTATTTGTATGCAGGTTCTGACGGTTTTTTGTGATTATATTTGGGAAAAAAATAATATAATTTGGATTTATGGATACCTTTTTCTCCGCCCACCCTGTATATATATCTGTGTGGAAAAAATATGCGGTCTTGACATATAAAAGTTTTAGTTTTATCTACTGAAAGCAATAACAATCTAAATAGCTTATAATACAGTTATTACACTTACTTTGGTCATTTATTGATTAAGTATTCCGATTTCAACGTCTATTTATCTTATTTTCCGTAGTAAAAGTTGTAGAAGAACCGAAAACACTGTACTATAAACATTTACCGCACATTTCGAATCTGTAGTTGCTAAAAACTTCACTGCACACCACCTAAGCGAATTTGAATGAAGCCCATGTGCATACAGGATGACCTTCCGTTCCCCTCCTTGCCAACTGGAGATATTTATAATGAAATTATCTGAAAACCCCGCTATAAAAAATATCTTTCGTGAATTACCATAGGCGAATAACACCCATAGTAGTGAGTAATTCGATCGATTCTATTTCCTAGACTGTTTACAATAATAGTGCTGATTGGACTGTAAATAGTGAAACCCACTTGATGACATAGTTGGCTTTTACGCGGTTGATAGCCAGATATCTGCAAGAGTTTGTTAATAAATTGAGGCAGGGTCGGACTTGGGATAAAGCCGAGGGGGTTCCCAGAAAATGACACTAAAATGTACACCAGTTTCTGTGAATATGAAAAACATTCGTTTTGGACTTTTAAATACAGCACAAAAATGAGAAAGTCTGAGTAAATATTCCGTAAATTTAGAAGGAATTATACAATATTCGTTGCTGAAAACAAACATAGAGAACCTCCGCAACTGACGGCGATGCATTAACCAAAATTGGACAGGACATAGCTAGAACAGTGCGTAACATCGCCATACTATTAGAAATGTTGTCACCGCTATTTCTGTTAGTAAAAACTTGATGAATTTGAAATCATTCAATTTTCGTGGCTGAAAACATACATACTGAATCTACCCAACCGAGAGCGGTGATTGGATGCAATCTACTGTGCCGTACTTTTGTAAAATCCTATGTATCAATATTGTGCTACAATACTTGCAAGGCCTACTATTTCGGACTTTATAAGAAAAGAAGCTGATTTTTCTGGAAAACTGTTAGAGATAAATATGGGCAACCTTATATCAGTTGACAGGGCATTCAATTTTGCATTCACCCATGACAATTAATATGGGTCATTCCATTTGAACTCGTAAGGGTATTAAATGTAAGTCTCAGTATTTCCGAGTTTGAATAACGTACACGTTTTGCTCACAACTGACAAGATAGAGTAATTTATGCCAAAACGAACTGTGAAAACTGTAGGTTTCTAACTCTTACAGTTTAGACGCCATCTAGCCTCATTTAGAGAGCTGAAATTGTGATTTTTTTTCAAAAACAATGAATCAATTGTTTTTGAAAAAGAATCAGATAATCGATTATCTCGAAAACGGTAAGTTCTAAACACCATGTACATTTAATAAACCTAATATTAACCAAGAAATTAATTCAAAAACGCAATAATATACAGGGTGTTCCATTTAAAATAACAAAACTATGTAGCGCCCACGCGAAATGGAACACCCTGTAAAGCTAAAAATATTTTCTTTAGATGGCCCACATGATTCCAGACAACTTTTATTAAAATTATTTTTTTTATAAATTTTACAGTTACAGAGTTACAGAAGAATCCCTCTTAGATGGAACACCCTGTATACAGGGTGTCCCGAAATTAATGCAACAAAATTTGGTCATAGATTCTTAAGACAATTTAGGGGGTTTTAACTCCGAAAGAGGGGGTTCGCAAAAATAAAAAATGAAGGTCCCCTAAATTTGTCTTAAGAATCTGTGACCAAATTTTCTTGCATTAATTTCAGGACACCCTGTATATAAAATTAAGAAATTGGTAACAATTTTAGGGGTTTAGGAAAAAGTAGGAAATTTTATAAAAAAAATGATATGTCGTGTGACCCTGTTAATTTTCACAGATTAGGAAAAATGCAGAGAAACCATTTGGAAAAATATAAAGCTTTTATTCTGCAAATCCTTACAATAATTGACAAGAAAAACTACATAATTTAAATCTCTAATAATAAATATAACATTACAAATTCATTTTATAAATAATCAATAGATAATATTCACCATCCAAATATATGATACGATACTTTCTCAAAAATATAGCATATTATACAATAACAGTGAGAAATTAGCTAAAAAGTTTGAAATTTAAAAAAATCTATTTTTTTATCTGATATTGTGGTTGTTTCATAATTATAACATTGAAAAATGCATTAATGTTAGAATTAGGTTACAGAAGAAAGTATTAAATTGTATTGTTGACAAGTTATTAAAAGTTAGTGATGGGGGACTGCATACAAGACATATTTTTTTTAACTTTATACGATTTATACTTTAAATAACATAAACAACATTAACACTTAATTTAATCAGTGCCATCACATTTTGTACTTAATAGATTAGGGGTTAAAATCTTCATAACAAATTAAAGAGCAGAGTTTTGATTTTCATAATGAATGAATAATTCTTAAAGAAAACAATGAAATGAAGCATTAGTGAGAATAGTTAAAATCATAATGCACATTATAAACTTCATTTAATTTTGGTGGCACACCCTCCATATCGGTATGCAGATCAATGGTTACTCAAAGAAAAAATATTATTTCACAACTGCCGTTACTTTAAGCAGCTTAAAATGATTCCACCAACTCATTTCATCCCATAAAAAAATGATGATAAATTTGTTAACAAAAATGTCAAGATTTTGTGGAAGTTTTATTTTCACCATTGATCTTCACTCTTAACTGGAGAGAGACTTTTCATTTAATCAAATAATTTTAAGTTTGAGTAGAAACAAATATAAAACACATTAGCAGTACATGTATATAAACATTTTTTTTACTATATTTATTCATTTGTGGGTTAGGATATACAAATTCTTATAATAAAATACTAATGAATAAAAATTTGATGGATTGCAACCAAGTTAAATTATCCAATAGTGAATATTAGTGTTTGTTTTAAATTATCTGTCAAGTCGATTTCCAGGAATATAAAGTTGAATTTAACAGGTCTATAACATATACAGGGTGTTCAAAAATATGAGTAAAAAATTCTGAAATTATTCTAGTCTTAAAAGTAATGGTACAAGTTCTTATGATACTTTCCAAAAAGTAAATATTAATTAGTGATGGGAGATTTCGAGTGAAAAATCGAGAGGTACTCGATTATTGAGATCACTCGAGATATCTCGAGATGTTTACTCCCACCACTCGAGTGATTATTACCCTACGGTTGCACCCCAAAATGTTAGTGCATACTGCAAATAGTCACTGATTGCGTAACCTTTTTTTTAGATAAAACGAAAAAGTGGTTAGGTTTTGAAGAGCGTGGGCTTTTTTTTTTTTTTAGCTACGCTTATAAGTAATATATGACTAATACAAACATATTTGTGCGCCACTGGGATGAAAACGACCTATA
Organism: Anoplophora glabripennis; assembly: GCF_000390285.2. Taxonomy (NCBI): domain Eukaryota; kingdom Metazoa; phylum Arthropoda; class Insecta; order Coleoptera; family Cerambycidae; genus Anoplophora; species Anoplophora glabripennis. The sequence continues at coordinate 187,514 of NW_019416665.1, forward strand.
TCTCGTATCTCGAGTGATCACTCGATTACCGATAACTCGATTATCAAAATTGGTCGATTATGCCCATCACTAATATTAATAGAGTTACATAACCTCAAATTATTTAATATTTTCTTATAACTTCTTTTCCAGACAACTGACTTTCGATTTTGGTACATTTATTATTAAGAACAAATTACATACATAGTTTTTAAATAGCTCTTGAAATGTATTTTTTTATTACAATCGACATTATCATTGGTCTGAAACAAGAAAACTTTTTTGTAAGATTTTTAGCAATTTCCAGTATAAATTTTTTTTATCAAATAAATAAGACATGACAAATTTTCTATTCAAAAAGGGCCATTTAACCTCTTTAACGCTTTACAATTTTAATCAACTTTTTTTCACAGGTAAAATTTGTTGCTTATAGGTGTATCAAAATGTGAAAAAATCGCTTAACTGAAAAAAAAAATGTGGCAAAAAAGTAATTTTGAGATTATGTTAATGTTAAATATGGAGTTTTCAAAAAAAACTTCATAGGAACTTATACCATTCTTTTTACTAGTCTAAATTTTCTGCTTATATTTTCCACATGCCCTTTATTGCCCGAAAATAAACTGTAAAATTGTCCTTCCCAAATGACGCATAAAATATATTTAAATTTTTTATACTGATTACACTTCTTTCATCCTACACACTTCATCTTGACCTGTGATTAAAAACAAAAAAAAAGTGCTAATATTACTACTAAATATCGTCTTACTCTTAAACTACTATAAAAAACTTGAATTCAGTGACCTTTCATATGTCACTTCGTCGGGACTTATCCTGACGTGCTCCAGAGAACAGTAAGGTTGAGTGCCGTTGCTCAACTCGGCGCTATCATCGAATGGCGACTGTTCGTGACTTTCAAAAGAAGTTTGATTGCCTAGAAGCGGTAGGCCTAGGATTAGCCTGACATTGTCGGTGAGGTGATCGGCCTCTTTTATTTGATAGAATATGCCCTCGGCTTTGTTCAGCATCACCGCCATGTCAAGTCTGCCGTTCAGATCATTGATATGCTGCAAAGAGAAAAAAAATCAGAAGGGGGATAATATCGTGATGGTTACAAATTATCCCGATTCTTATACAAACTTACTTTTAAGATCTCCGTAAATCCGTAGTTGTTCTGTATGATTGTGTCAGCTTCTGTTATCAGAATAGCGACGCACACGAGCAAGTGGAAATTATCACAGGGGAACCCTGTCCATAGGACCTCCCAGAGCCGCATGGCATCTTCTTGGCTTAGTTCCCTTTTAAACCATACTAAGAGCCAGCGGAAACAAAAGAACATGTTGCCGGAGTCGTGCTTATCCAGATAGTCGGACATTTTAGGGTCAATGAAAGCCAGAAGAGTGTGCAGGTTGTTGAGTTGTTCTTTCATGCCTGCCTGGTCTATGTCAAAATTCGAAATCTGAAACAAAATATTGCAATTTATCAATCATTATTTAATGTACTAGAAGTTGGATTAATGTGTTTTTAATCAGAAATGTAGTAATATATTTTACCAATTTGTTCATGAAGCCAACGAAACACCAAAAGGCATCAACCTCGTTCCTAAGTAGCTGCAATATTGGTGACAGAAGGTCGCTCATGCCCTGTACATAACCCAGATCGAAATTGTACATAACATACGTCATGAGAATATCGTTCAGCATCTGCAAATTTGAATTGTTGTCTCCAGCGAAGAAATCAAGTGTTCGATCCGTTCGGTTGACGTCTTTCTCAATCAAACTCTTCCTGTCTCGGTAATCAGAAAAGTTGTCTTCCTGTACTTTTGTCATACGTTTCCACTGAAGTTTCATATTATAATACTCATCTATCTTGGTTTGCACGAGTTTCTGACGTTCTGCTTCGGTGCTAGACCACGGGTAATACTCTAAGAGGAACTTCCATACTTCGGTCCTTAAGGAAGGCGTAACACCCTAAAAATATGACAATATAAGTGTGTAATAATCGTTGAAGGCTCTCATATTGAACTTACCCCTCTGAAAATCAACGTTTTTATGGATTCGACATCCTCGATTTTTCCCTCACAATTCAAATGGCCCCTCCACTGTTCGACGGAAAGTGGCCGCAGCCTAGGGAAGTCCTTCCGTGGGGGCAATTCCGGTACTTTGGCTATCACTTCGTAATCCCCTTGCGAGTGAGTGGTGGTGTTCTCGTATTCTGATAGGCTCCTGTTCAAATCTTCTCGTTGATTGTCATCTATTTCTCTTTGCTCAGGACTTCGATAGACTACAATTTGGAAATGTATTAAGATGTGTTGTAACTAATTTTTCAACCCATGTTTAAAGTGTTGTCTATGTCACCATTGGGTCATTTCCCAACTCGGTGTGCACTTATCAGTGTTGCCTTTTGTTACTTTTTTGCAATGCCATTCATTAATTTTATTAGAATTACTTTGAAGTATTTCATAGTCATAACAGTTGTCAGCATAGAGCAATGAGTAAATATCGAGATCAACAGTGACATTATTTATAATCCGAATTAGTACCTATTCAATCAGCTTTCACTCAATAAATTAACTAAAATCTTTTATGAATTGAACACTACACCACAACTATTAGGAATAAATTTAATTGCCAACATCTATTAATATGTAGGTAATACTGCAAAATAATCAACAATAAAAAAACATAGTGTTTAAAAAAGTAGGTCAAGATGTTAAGCATCTGTTAAGGGTGTCAAAATTGCGTTTAAAAAAATATGCAGAGTTTCTTTTTTAAGATATTACCACTTTGTGTACTTTTTTACAACGTTATATTTAAGGCTTGATATTAAAACAATATAAAGAAAAGTCAAATAGTTTTGCTCAAAAAAACTGTGGTTCACTTGGCCTACTTTTTTTGTTACACTCTCGGTTACACTGTGTATGTGTAGGTATTACACCCAAAATAATGTATGTATGAGTATCTACTTCATTTTAATTGTTTATCTTTTATCTGGCCTCATATATTTTTATCAAATGTAAACAAGAACAAACCAAAAAAAATCTATTGTAAAAAACAAGGCTAATTTTCTTGGAAAATACCTAAGCGAGTATCAGCATAAAAAATTGCAAGCATTTGCTATTTATAGACTAGAAACAGCTCATACATTTATATCTACCTAGGTAGAGCAGCATGAAAAAGTAGGGCACATAGAATGAATTCCAAGGGTATTTACCATAATCCGTGACTTTGGCGAATGCCTCAAAAGTGGCCTCATAGGGATGGTCTCTGATGTTCTTGACCATATTCCAAAAGGTCCGTCCATCGTTTTGTAAATTCAGTTCAGCAAACGACCTGTCCAGTCGTTGTAGTTCTAAGTTGTTTGAGTCATACACTATAAATAGGTGCTTGTCTCTTCTGGACGGTCCTGTTTTTAGCATTGTTTTAATCAGAGATACCATCATGTCGCAGTTTCCGTTATTAAACAAGAAGCTGCACATGCTCTCCGATTTGCCATCATAGAAAGTAAGCTGTCTGCTTTTGTTGGCAATTCGGAAACTTTTGATGTCATTAAAACTGAATTTAATGTATTTTGGCCGGCTGTGATAATCTGGTTGAAAATTACCGCTTAAAGTGCGACTTCGTTTCTGGATGGTATTGACTAGCGCCCATTCCTGATCTTGTATTTCAGGCTCGATTGTAATTTCATTGGGTTTCCATTCGATAAATCTCTGACGACTCGAGTTTGGGCATTCCGTAATATATAAGGTTCCGATTGCGTTGATATGGGACATGTAATTGGCAGGAGCCTGCTTCAGGAGTACACCATCTTGCGTGAAGGTTTCTGAGCAGTCTGAACACTCTTCAATACTATCACCCATTGTTTAGCAATTGTTTAATTAATCTTGCACATGAAAATATCCACGACGGTGTTAGTCATAGTCACGTTTTATTCTTTATGCGTTAGTAAAACACATTCACGTGTGCACTCTTTAATCTTATTACAGCAAACTGGTTTAAATGCGTGCATTCCTAAAATGACTAATACATCTTATAACATATTTACACGAGTTAAATGTTTAACTACATAAAACTTAATAACTTCGCATTAATGACAGTATCTGACAGTGACAATACGTTGACAATTTGTTTATATCGGTTTGTCATTGAAATTCATCTAAGAACAGCGTTGCCAATATTTTTTGTTCCGCTACCACAGCTTTTTAGCATGGTCGTATTTAGACGAAATAAAAAGCAGAACTCATCTATTCAACCATATTCTGTGCTAAAGGCACAGATTACAGGAAGATTAGCTAAAGGTTAAAATTATCTGGTTTAAAAAATATACCTAAGAAATGTGACGACTAAAATGATTTACTAAGAAATTAATTATACTTACCTACAAATATAAACAAAAACAACTAGATTTTTTATGTTCCAGTACCTAGTTGATATACGTAGTTCACTCATTGAAATTTAAAGTTACAAAATTTCGTTGAGATTATCAAAATTGAATGCAGTCAAAATAATGAAAGTACATAAATTTGGCAATGGTGTTTAATAAAATTTATTTCCAGATTTTTATTTACATTACATACTAAAACAATTAGGTCACACATATTAGTGAAATATCCAATGTCAGAACTGTAGCTGTCCTTGTTTTCCATTCCTGATACGTGTAAAATAAAAATAAATGCTACTTTAGCCAATGATAATCTGACAAGACTGTATTTGTGCGCCACGTGATTTATGAAGGTACGTAAGTTTCTAATATGATTACAATTTCCATACTAGTTCTTAGGTACAGTTACTGTTATGTGGCTCCATCTTTCAGAATTATTTTCGTTATATGTAGATTAATTTGTAATTAGATACGTCCATTTGTAAAGACTTAGTTTTTTACGGTAACAACACTAATAGCTGTTTTACATTGACAATTTATTGATCAATTAATTCATGAAGTCGCTTCATCAAGAAATTGGATNGCCAATGATAATCTGACAAGACTGTATTTGTGCGCCACGTGATTTATGAAGGTACGTAAGTTTCTAATATGATTACAATTTCCATACTAGTTCTTAGGTACAGTTACTGTTATGTGGCTCCATCTTTCAGAATTATTTTCGTTATATGTAGATTAATTTGTAATTAGATACGTCCATTTGTAAAGACTTAGTTTTTTACGGTAACAACACTAATAGCTGTTTTACATTGACAATTTATTGATCAATTAATTCATGAAGTCGCTTCATCAAGAAATTGGACAAGTGTAATGCACCAAATTTGCTGTCAAATAACTTCATGAATTTATTTATCAAGTTCTTGACGAATTAGAGCATGTTCTAATTTTCGTCAATTTCTTCGTGAAGTTCGGAAGTACCAATCCAACAGATTTCCAGCCTCAGATCTCACTGATCTCAGATCAGTAATGAGGTTATGTTATTGGAATATGTAAATAATTGTGTGGTAAACCACCTGTTTACCAATAAATTCGTGAATTAATTCGTGAAGAACTTCGTCAATTTATTCATGAATAAATTATCAACGTAAAACAGCTATTACACATTTAACACAGCTTAAAACATTACCTGTACCAAATTTGAACTGTTTTTTTTAAATATGGCTAAAATATGACGTTAAAAAAATTTTCTTTGACGTAATATAATATAAGTCCATAAGAATTTGTTTTTATTAATTGATCTATTGATCTCCAAATTTGTGGTACAGGTACGTTTTCCAAAATACTCTTTACAAGGCGTTTACAGGTTTGAAACGAAAAGTTTTACTAGGTTATAGGACACACGATTTTAAAATACTTACTTTCATATTATAAGCGTGGGTTGTAAAACATTTTCTTTTTGAGATATAGGGTGCTGAAAATTAAAAAAATATATCACAATTTTTCAATTATTTATATCTAAAGAAGTTTGACGTAAACTATAACTTTGGGTTACAATTTATCTATTTAGAGGTAAATTTAATTGAGGCACTTGAGGTGACTTACAAGTAACTACGTCTAATTGTGTTTCTAATAAAAAAAACAAACTATTCATTTTAGAGTTACGATTTTTTAAATTTTTGCGTAAACTCATCATAACAGAGAATAAATCTAAAACATAATTAATTTATAGACTTTTATTGTTACAAATAGAATTTTAAATACATCATCCAAAGTCCAAAAAAAAATCGTTGGAGTAGCAATTTTTATTTCTTTATGTGTGTATTTCTAACAAAGATTTTTCATAGATTTTTTTTCTAAACCGAGTTGTAAACCGAACAGTTTTAGAGTTATTTTTATTTTATTTCGATATTTCATTTTTTTGGTTTGATATTACATGCTTCATTTACATTTCATACATTTAATCAATTAAAAAAATATTTCTTTTGTATCTCATCCGCCACTGGTTCTCGAGCTTGTAAGCTAACTCGGCCAATATTTACCTCTAAATCATCTAATTAGATAAATGATAGGTCCAACTTTTATTAGTCTACATCAAATATCAGAAGAGATAGGTAGGTAATATTTAAAAAAATGATATTTTTAACATTTTCAACACCAACAGAAAACGAAGCGTTCTGCAACCCACATTTATATGAACATTTTTGCTTAAAAATTGAAATACTCTGTTTACATATAGGTATCTGTAAGCATATTTTGAAAAGGTAAGTATATTCTTGAAACAGGAATGTGAATAGCGTTCCTATACAGTAACTGAACTTAAAACTAATATAACCAAGTTTAAATCTCTTACCGTTTCTTACACTGCTATGAAAGATGAAAGCCTATTTAAATGTAGTTGTACAGATTGGATTTACAGAAAAATACATATACAATAATACATATATCTATCTAGAGAAAAAGTTTTATCCATTCATTGTATTAAGAAATAAAACACTTTTTACTTCAGACGAGCTTAGTCTGTTCCGTCTCTCCGTTAAAAGCTGGCCTGATTTGGTGAAGAGTCTTTCGCAAGGCACCGAGGTTGCAACAGGAATGAACTTCAATCTCGCTAATTCACTTAAATGCGGTAGATTAAACGAATTATTTTTCCACCACAGTAGCGGGTCTTCGTTACGGGGAATGGGGGGTTCCTCTAAATAACGTTGCACTTCTAAAACCGCCTTGGAGTGAGCGTTACCAATTGGATGAGATGAAGCAATTTTTTTATCAAACTTACTCCAAATAGAATCGTCTAGGTCGACGGCTTCCCTAATTGGTTGAGCAACGCCTTCGCCTCTTTCATGTATCAGCTGTGTTAGCGAAGCTTCTATTTGCTCTTTAGCTACATTCGCTGTTATCTCATTCGAAAATCCTATGTTTTTAAATCGTGGGTCCAAAAATGTTGTTAAAACCAAGGATTCATTCCCCTCTAGATCACCAAGTTTAGTAGTCAACCCTTTCTGGATAGAGGCGATTATGTTTTTAGCTGATTGAGTGAAATTTTGCTTGTTCAGATTTGAATACACATCTACCAAACCATCTGTCAGTATTATAACAGAAGAAGCAGTGATATATTTTTCTTCGCACATTATTTTAGTGACTGTTTCTAAAGGTTTTATGATCTTGACGATTTCACTGAAAAAACGCCATTCCTCAATGGTTATCGTGGGACAATTTTTGTTAATGAGAGCCATTGTGGTGCGCAGTGGTTCTTCTAGTTCTGTGAACCTTTCTAACATATAGAAAGCAGAGTTCCATTGCTTTGGTACAGACTGAATTAGATGTTTGGGTAAAAGTCCCGCTTGTTTTTGTTGATGCATGAATTTTGCGGAAGTGGCCATGTTTCGTTTAAAATGGCCTACGATTGTCCTAACTTTGTCTACGCTGTCGATTATTAGCTTCAGTACATCTTGTGCAATTAAATCCAGTTTATAGGCAAAACATCCAAAGTGTTGAAGTCCTAAGTCAGTAACAGCTTTTGTAATGCTATTTGAATTATTTGAAACTACAATTAAAACTTTTTCATGTAAGTTCCACTCATTTACAACGCGAGCTATTTCAGTGTATAAGTTTGCACTCGTAGGGCTTTTCCCAAATGATGAACATTCCAACAAGATCGATTTCTTTTCAAAATTTATATTTATAAAATGTGCCGTTATGGCTACAAAGCTTTCATAGCTCTGTGTAGAACTCCAACAGTCGGTAGTCAACGTAACAGATGGAATGTCGTCTAATATATTTCTAGAAGCATTGTATGCTTCTTCGTAGGCAGAGGGTAAAAAAGAATCAGTAATTGTTTTTCGCGATGGTAGCTGGTAAGTCGAATTTAAAGTGCTGACAAAACTTTTAAAACCTGCTTCTTCTACTATGGAAAATGGTTGAAAATCCAAAGTAAATAAACGTAACAATGCATCATTTATTTCTCTTATAGTGCTCTTTTTATTTTTTCTTTTTAATAAGTTCTCTATAAAGTTTTGTCCCAATGGATCTTTTGAACAAGAAGCGACTTGTGAATTGTCAGCCGCTGCCTGTAATTCTAATTCCATGGCTTCAGGATACACTAAATTAATATCTTCACTAGTATTTTCCGTTGCTACGACGACAGATATTTCTTGGGTTTTAATATCTTCGCCTAATACTGCAAAAGGGTGCTTTCTCTGAATGTGCCTTCGCAAATTATTCGATGTTGCTTTGTAACTTAGTTCATTTTTGCATATGTTACAAGAAGCTATTCCATCGGAGTCGGGTTTTGGTTGGAAAAAGTTCCAGACTGCAGAGGATTTAACTTTCGGCATGTTGATAATTTTTTTTTCCAGATTCACTCACTTAACAAAAAGAATACAATGTTCAAAAATTGTGATCGCGATTCCGAAGTTTGAGCAAAAAGAACGCAACCCCAACAAACCACAACAATGGCAATAACGTTACCAGATGTATCCCCTTAAGTCATTTCTTGCAGTATATTTCGTACCATTCCACTATTTGTTCGCTGGTGTCAGTTTAATTAAACAACGGTATTTCGTAACGGTATTTCTCCAAAACGGTCGCTGCGCATTCATTTCGTTACAACTGCGGAACCATTTTGTTCACAACTAACTTGGACAGCGACTTGGAATCTCGGGAGATATAAATGAATCTGTTTACAATATTTGTTTCATAATGCTATCGTGTCATCTATCAATCAAAAGTTTAAACATATAGTTCTACTATTATAGTTAGATCTTCATCTGATTTTTACTCAATTCCCATAAGTACAGAAATCTGCACTAAACTGAACTCGGCATCTCGGAAAACTACTATACTACTGGTCTTAATTCTAGACCACGTCTCCTAGATGTCAGATACTCTCGAATTCTAGACTAGGCGACACTGGCGACAAGCATAGGGCGTGGGAGTCATTAGATTGAGGTTCTTATTGTGGTTGTATGTTCAAACAATATTTCTTTGCAAACGACAGCCAACCAAAGTATTTTGCTTTTATGATAGCCCGCGCCATCTAGAGAAAACGGTCCACAATTAATGTTAGCTTTGTACCTAACTGTATTTTTTATGAACATTGGTATGGTGAAAAGACAGTGACTTAATAAGGAAAAAGGAAAATATAATGAATAAAGCCATTATACGATAGTGTAGATCTAAAATTTTAGTAATTAAATCGAAATTTTCATTTTTATTATATGGCGCCATCTGCAAATGTAAAGGTTAAATATAAAGTTGCAGCTACCGTAGTTATACCTCAATTTTTATTTTTTATACCTTTTAGAGGTTGTCAATAGATGGCTGTAGGTGTCTTAAATCAAACCATTTTTAAGAAGTGTTTATAAAAGGATATTCATGCAAATGTAACAGAAGGAATATACATTTTCTTATAAGAGATTAACTAGTTTACTTCGAAATTAAGGTATTTAGAAAATTATATTCTTAGAATATTTCCGCACTTAATAACATTCAAACTGGGAACGAAAGCCATAAAAATATCTTCTTTAATCTCTTTTGTGAATAGGTATATGTATGCGGTGATCTGCCGTATCGATACTGCACCAATAATACCGAAAAGAAAAGAGTATGATATATAATAGAAGGGTGCGTCACACATATGGACTCCATTGTATTTTAAGATGGTTTAACAAATCCCCTATGCAAACGAAGGAAGGAATAATATAGTATAGTCAGGGAGCACGATGAAAAAACTGATCATGGGAGAGTAGATCTTTATTTTAAGGTACAACCTTTTTTTAACATTTTCGGACAGTCAAACATTTCATTATTGTTATCATTGTCATCATATTTTTCATCATCATCGACATCGTCATCTTCATTGCTGTCTTCACCATTATCTCTGCAATCGCAATCATCGTCATAACACCACCATTATTGATATTATTATTAGGTATAGCCATATAAATAGGTAGATAGGTATATTTATTTTATTCAAAAAGAATTTGGTTGTAGATTCATTACTACATTATGTATTAATTTACTTATTTATCTATTACAACAAAACAATGCAATGCAATTAATCTGTCATTCATTACATTCGTCAGACTTTTGTCGTTTTCAGTAATAGTTGATCTCTAAATATGTACTTGCTCTGGCAAAGCACTATAAGTATATTTTAAAATTGTTTGCACTACTTTCTTTTTTTAAATTTAGTTTTAGTCTTAATTTGGTTTAAGATTTTGCTGGTCTTGGCGCTACTTTTATTTTGTAATTAATAGCGCCCTTATAATTGTAATGTTTAGTATCATTATGTCGGGTTGCAATTCACATAAATAAATAAATGTATACTTATAATGATTTAGACATTTGTTCAGTTGAAATAGTGGTTTAACTCTTAGCAACCAGAAGCCCCGACTATAATGCCGATGGCTGATCGGCTGAAGGATATATGCGGCTAATCGATTACACTCCACCAGTCTCTGCTCTTATCGCCGTCCAGCAGCTGCGGTACGATTCGTTTTCGACGTCTAAGTCAATATGCAAAATGCAGGATGTGCCTTATTGCGACACGTTTTGCCTCCGATAACGGCACAACCAGGAGCCGGAGCATCGCAAGGTTGCTTCTTACTCCTCTTTGGGCGATCGAATATATTCCTTATATTAAACAATATTTACAACACTCCGAGTGCTTTATAGTAAATAAATTAGTTAATTTGAATCAGTCTAGAGCTATAAAAAGTAAACATGATATAATTGTCCAACAATTTCGTCATTCCTACAACAAAAAGTTTTAATGTTCCGTTTGAAATAATGTAAATAAGGATAAGGCATTTATTTGAATGAAAAAAGTCAGAAATTTAAAATATTTCATTCTATGTACTTGTGTAGGATTTCCGTAACCTAGTATCCTAACACGGCTGTGTTTATTTATACAGGGTGGCCAAATGAAAACGAAACAGATCCATTTTCAGGAACTGCGTCAAGATTGTAGAAAAACGCTCAGACCCGTCGATTTTAGATTAAAGGGGGACATTCTTTGCTGGTATTTTTGACTCCACCACTTTCACCCCTAAGCAAGGGTAAGCATCACCCCAAAATATTTAAATGGTATTGGGGGTTGAGTAATATTTCTTTTGAAAGCTCTTACAATTCTCTTTACAACAGACTTTAAATTTTATAATTCCGCCCAATACTTATTAAGAATTTTTATTTTAAAGTTGAAACTTATGTACAAACAATTAGTAACGGTAAAAATGTCAGTCATTCGAGTTAAGTACGCCAATGGTATAAATTTAGTATTTCTTGCGTTACATTGGTTTTTGGCGATTTGTTATCACTTTCGTAAAAAAAAACACAATTATAAAAAACAGAAATGAATGCTATACACACACAATGAACGTAAAATTGGTGAATTCCAAATTATTTTCTAGTATTATTTGGAAGTGTTGGTTGGTGTTGATAGTTTATTTAATTGTGTTTTTGAAAATTAAACACTATGGTCCATTCCATTGCGGAAAGGGTAGATATCATTTCGCTTTACTTGATGAACAATAAATGTACGAATAGAACAGCTCACTTATTTAATGACCAACATCAAGATCGACATGTCAGAAGAAAGTATGTTCTAGAGTTAGTGAAAAAATTTGAACATAACCTATAGTTAATGAAGCTACTGAAGTTGCAGTTTTGGGACAAGTTCATCTTGATCCTACATTAAGTACGCGGCAACTGGATCTGTGTTTGGTATCAATCGAACTAGCATTTTGAAGAAGAATAAATTCCATTCATACAAAATACATTTAGTCCTGGAACTTCATGAGGATGATTATGACAGGCGTCTGCAATTTTGCGAAATAATGAATGAGCGAGCAGGGACGATCCACAGTTCCTTTTTAACATCTGTTTTTATGATTAGTGCAGTTTTTTCTTGAACGGGACGATTCAAACCCAAGAGTTTTCACGAGGTTCCTTTTTTTCTACCTGGTAATTTGACTGGCCAAATGTATTTGCAATTACTGGAAGACGCTATTGACCCTGCCTTGACTGATATTATTGAAAATGTTCCAGAGTATGATGAAGATCATTTGATTTTTCAACAGGACAGTACACCTCCGCATTATGCGTTAATTGTCCGTCAGTATTTGGACCAACGTTTTCTACGGAATTGGATTGGGAGAAGAGGCAGCATTGAGTGGCCTCCACGATCACCGGATTTATCGTCCCTTGATTTATTTTTGTGGGGATACCTAAAAGGTAAAATCTATAAAACACAGCCAGCGTCGCTGGAAGATTTGCGTCAAAGAATCGTCGACGAATGCCGTCGAATCACTCCGGAAATGCTTCGGAATGTGCGCGAACGTTTCCAATAAAATGTTTATTCTTGTATGGAAGTGGGCGGTCATCAGTTTGAACATATAATCAACTAAGTAGTAAGTAAGCAACTAAATATAATTTAAATTTTAAAATGTAAATTTGTTTTAAAGTATTGGACGGAATTATAAAGTCTGTTGTAAAGAGAATTGTAAGAGCTTTCAAAAGATTTATTACTCAACCCTCCAATGCCATTTAAATATTTTGGGGTGATGCTTACCCTTGCTTGGGGGTGAAAGTGGTGGAGTCAAAAATACCAGCAAAGAATGTCCCCCTTTAATCTAAAATCGACGGGTCTGAGCGTTTTTCTACAATCTTGACGCAGTTTCTGAAAATGGCTCTGTTTTCATTTGGCCATCCTGTACATATAATAACAGCCAAGTTTCATTTTTGTGGATCGAATTGATTGAAAGTTATATATTAATTATAAAAATGAGTCTTGCTACTGAAAACAATTTAGAAAATTGTTCTGAAGACATTTTAAATGCCGTTTGCTCGCTAAATACATTTTCAATATGGGCACTTTCCACCTCCATACATTCCTAAATCTACGAATGTCATTTGTTTGTACTCGAAAAAGCACATAGCAGTTATGTCCAATCAAAAATTAAAAACAAAAAATGGTGGAGGCGTCGCTCGATGTGCACTGTGCATATCATCACAAATATTTCCTAAACTGTTCATTTTACCAATTTGAACCAAGAGAGTATTATCGTTGACAAATTCTTCAGGGACTTATTTTTGATACAGGCACATTGCGATCGTCATCTATACAAAAATTCTAAGTTGTTAATCGTTGGGCATAGTCCATCCTGGCGTTCTGGTCATAACGAGGTTTCACTTACAACATCAAAAACAAGCTGTACGCATGTATTATCGATTTTGTACGATCACCAAATTTGCATCATTCTGAAGTTAATAGTTTAAAACTGATATTATTTTGACCTCATCCATTTGTATCTACTCGACTTTTTTGTATCAAGTACTGGGACAGCCTGTACCCTAAAAAAACTGTGGGAAAAATATATTTTAGTAATAAACAGAAATACATACCTGTAAATATATTCATATAACAAGAAACCAATAAAATAAAATCTTTTTTTTTGTTAACTACCAAATCTCTTTACTAGCAGCAAAAAATGTGAAATTTTTAATTTTGCCGCAGTAAGCAGTATTTCCAACAGAATTTTAAAAACATTTTGATTGTAAGAAAAGATAAAGTGACGTAAAACTTTGAATTCGAAATATAATTATGTATATTATAGGTTTTCATTCATTTCAACATAGCCAGTCCAACACTGGGTTTACATATGCTATGGCTGTGATGTCATTTTCAGTGAACAATCTTTTTAAGGAGGTGCATAAAAATTTAATGTTTGGAGGCGAATTTGTCGTCTTTCTCAAGAGAAATAAATAATATTTCTCCTTTCCTGACCTAATACGTATTCTTCGAACGTACTGTAGCTAATACCATCCAGTAAATTATCAAAGGAAGCGTATATGTTTAACTGCAGAAAAAATAATTATCTCCAGCCATAAAACTTATTAATTAATAAGTACAAGCGTTATCGCCTTAATTTGCCCGTTGTTTACATAAAATATTCACACGATAGTTCATTACTATTTATTAACGTTAAATGGCGCTTAATTTGAATAGAAATTCGAAAGAAACTGGCCAATTACGCGTACTACACAATTAACTTCTTATAGAAATTATATTTCTATGCTCTTGTTTCTGTCTATTGTTAATAATAATTATTGTAAAGATCTGAATGCGCAGGGAAGAAAGTCGCGTTATTAGACATTTCAATTTACAATAATTCGCATAGGGCTAAATATTGTTGTAGGTCTGTGGTACACTATTATTATAATTAAAATGTCAAAACCGATCCCACGCATGCTAAAAAATGTATTCAAAGGTAAAGGTCGCAAATATCGTTTTTTGCATTTTCTCGTAAACGGTGTTATCATAAAAATAGATCAGACAAAAGTTGTAGATCATGCAACTGTCTTACTGTAATTGTCATACAATTGTCCCAATACTTTTTTTCCAACGAATCACTAGTCCTGAGATATCACCATTTCAAAAGTTGAAAAAGTCGCATTCTATATGATACGTACACATTTCCGCACCACCTGGGATGCTACTTCAACAATAATGTTTTCTTCGCTTTATTCTTTATCTCCTTCCTCTTGCTGGATATATAAGAATTGTTGGCTCCAAAATGTTATCTATTAATTTCCAACCTCAGTCTTCTGGGATCAGTTGAACTTGATAGTATTCTCGATATAAGTGTTGATAAGCATAAGCAGATATTGGAGAAAGACAAGATAGTTGTACTCTTAAAGAGTAACAATAAATTGTTCCGTTTATTTTTCACAAAACTTAAATATCTACACTTGTCTATACAATCAATTTCTTTTGGAGCTCCATATATAGCAAGTAGAAAGCGAATCCCGTTTGTGATGATGACTTCTGGAGAAGAGTCAATTTTTTTAAATACTTCTGCGCAATCAATTAAATCATTACGTTTTTCAACCAATTTAAATACTGATATTTTACCTCTTCTGAACATTGCTGATGTTGGTATCGCTGCCAGTTACTGATATGATTTTGATGTTTTGGATAAGCATATAAACTCTTCGATGAATATATTTTTGATTGTTCATGAGCCTTTCCAGGTTTCAAAAAATAAACAATCTTATCAAATGAAGTTCGTGCAGTAAGTTAACATCTTCACCAACAACGACAGTTGTATTTGTTTCATTGCATTGTTCTATTGCTGTTTCAATTATAAGGACATCAGCGTCATTATCAGCTTATTTTATTACAATGTTCACAGTTGTAAATTTTTCACATCAGACTTGTGAGACTTGTGAGTATTTGCAAGAAATTGTTGTTGGTTTGTTGGAACTATCATAAATTGATCAATAATGACATCAGAAGATGAAGATGTTTTTGTGGTTCGACGACGTTGTTCTACAACTTTAATGTTTTTCTTATAATCAGTATAACCACCAAACACTGTAGTCACCAAAATGTCTATGTATTGTACATACTGAGTGTATCTATCAAAAATAATGTTAAATGTTTCTTCTCGATCCCATACAATGCGGTGTAATATCTATTGTCTCATCTATTTTTATGATAACACTTACCGTTTACGAGAAAAATACAAAAAACCGATATTTGCGACCTTTGAACATTTTTTAGCATGCATGGGATCTGTGGGGAATTTTGACATTTTACTTACCACCAACTTACTACTATGTTTTGGTCTACTTTGACCGGATTATTAATGCCGGAGTTATTTAGTTGACGGGTTAAGTGCCCGGAAAATGTACAGGGTGCTCAATAGAACTAGAAGAAGGCTGTTTTTTAATTTATTATTTTAATTGATGGCATTTTCTGCATTTATCATTGGCGATTGTGTCTCGTCCTTTAAAGTATGTTTTTATAGGCATTCTAAAACTCTCAGTATAAAAGTATAACTGCCCTTTTTGTAGAATTTGTATGTTTGATCTTACTTATCTGTTCCTTCTATTATACTGAATTGAAGACGAAAAACTGTTCTGCAGTCGATAGGTCTAGAAATGTGCATTTCTTATCTATTTGTACTATAGCTCTATATAATGGGTGTTCTTTATTATATTAATAGGATCTTAAGGATTTTATTTGTTTGATGCTCATTTCCTTTAAGTTTATCATTACTCTTTCTCCTTCTTTTCTACTTAATGCTATCCTTTCTTTACACGAGTTGTTTCGGACCATTTTATTACACCAAGGGACTGGAACAGCGAAGCTGTTAATGACTTTTAACAAATTTTTTGAGGTGCAGGCATAATCTGTTTCTGTATTACTTCTGAAAAGCTTACCTATTTTATTGTGGCATGATCCAATTTGTTGCTTTGACTACATTCTAAATATTTGTATAACTAAAACCGAATGGATTTGTCTAAATGTCGTTGGAGAGTAAGTAGTTCCCTCGAAAAACTGTATTTCTCGAAATATAGAATAGAAAATCTCGTTCGGGAAGTAGAGAATAGGATCCCTAAATTGGTGAAACCCATAGGGAGATGTCAAGCGTATGAGGAATAAATAACCTTCCAGCAAAATGAAAAATGCCGCTATTTGTTGGCGCGGCTGTATCTCCCGTGCGCCTGATTCCTCTCGAATTGGAAGCTTCATGCAAATCAGCGGGAAATGTCGTGTAAATACTCAAGAAATCGCGCAAAAGTGGTTGCAGCGGTTATCGGGAGGCAGCACGCGGACCCACTGTCTCCGATCGAGATGATTAATGGCGAAGCACGATGTATTAGTCCAAGGATTGCACATTTCACGCACAGTCTTGTTCACGCGTCCGATTACGCCGGCATCCTCACCCCCTTCTGTTTACCGGAAGCAGAGAGGTATTAAGAGGGCTACGTGAGAGACGCTAACAACGGGTTAAGAGACCTACGTCCAAGCCATATCGCTTGATCGTGAGTAAGTGGTTAAAGAGTTACTTCTTATTTATTGTTGCAATCCCAACTCGCAGAAGTTTTTATCGCAGTTGTTAGGTTCTCATCCTAAGATGATAAGTTTTAAGGCCAAAATTTTTTAATTCAAATAAATGACATTATTAATAAGTGACTTTTTTGTCATAACTATGAGCAATTATTAACTTTGCCTTTAAAACTGTCCCTTCATTTTCCGATCTTACCCCATTAGATGCTTTTTATGGGGATATCCAAAAAGTAAGGTTTATGCTGCTAAACCTAACGACATTGCCGAGCTTCAGTTAAACTTTTCACTCTGTAAGATGAATTACCTTTTAAGAAAAAAATGTTCATCTTGTTTCTATTTGTAGCTCCGATTATATTTAATCATTTTTTAGACGAAATCCAACCACCAGTTTTGAAAATCTTTTTATACGAATATTTTCTGTAACATTCAAAGTACTTTAACAAGTAAGTAAATTGGTCATAATGGTGGAAGTGGAAACAAAAATGTCGAATTGTCTCAAGCGCGTTGTCAAAGTTTAAATTTTCCAATCCTGACTATCATAATATTCATCTAATGAGCGGCAAAAGTATGGAATATATTTATTTAAAAATAAATAAATATAAATTGAAAAATCGCTCGGACCCCTCGAATTATATTTTTAGTTGCGCATTTTCTGAAGCAATTTTTATTTATACAGAGTGGTCCAAAAAAGTTATGAAATCAAGGCCAACATTTTTAACTGTAAACCCACTGTTTTGTTTTTTTATTCAATTCTCCATGAAATTCTGATCATTTTTTATGTAACATAACTTACACCTATCTTTCAGCGTTTTCGAGATAATGGCGTCTGAATATAGAACATGGAAAATTTTCAAAAATTACTCTCGATACGTCTGCTAAATACATTTTGTGTTTTTCAAATATTTAAGCACAGCTAATGAATCTAATTCTTAATATTAATTTGTTTGGTACAAACTGACGAAGCCAGAACACAGCAAGAATAATGTGAATATTCAATAACAAATATCCAAATCATAATGTAAGAAAAATTTGCAAACAATTCAGGATTATAAACTAATTCAAACAAATAGAGTTAAATTAAATGTTCAAATTGCCATCCATTGGTTTCTTGACAAAACCCAAGCCTATGTACAAACTTATTTTGAACATTATTTAGTACGTTTCTGTCAATATTCCTAATTTCCTGCCTGATTTGAGTTTTTCCTCGATGTTTTGCAGTGTATTTACATAAACTTTGGATTTTAAATAACCCCATAACAAGTAATCCAAAGGAGTGAGATCGGGTGATCTCAGAGGCCACTCTATTGGTCCCCGTCTTCCAATCCAACGCCCAGGAAAACATTCGTCTAAATAACCTGGGACTTGTTAAGCAAAATGAGGTGGCGCGCAATCCTGTTGAAAATACAAGGTATCGCTTGGCATGTCAGGTTCATTTGCGTTTGGAAAAATTTGAATGAGGGCGGGAATTACATCAAACTGAAGGAAGGCCAAATATCTTTCTCCCTTGAGGTTTTTTCGAAGAAAAAAGGGCCAAGAACCTGATCATTAATTATGCCTAGCCACACATTCAATTTCTGTGGGTACTGAGTATGTGCATCAGTCATTCAATGACGAGACTCAAGCAAACACCAGCAGTTTTGGGGGTTAACAATACCATTCAAATTCAAACAGAAAGATGCCTCGTCTGAGAAAAGGATTTGCCAATGAAACTGTGGGTTGCGGTCGGATAATGTTGACACGGTTTCACAAAATCGGATGCGGCGATCAGGATCATCTTCGTTGAGTTCTTGTACTAAATGAATTTTGTACGGGTGATATTTTTCTTTCTTCAAAATACGCAAAATTGATGTTTGGGAAATTGAATTTTCCCCAGCAATATCTCTGCTCGAGTTACGAGGATTTTCTTGCAACTGCAATAATTTAACTTAATGTCTTCGTCTATTTTCATACGACCTGTTTTGGGGATATCGTTTATCTTGGCAATTTTGCTTACAGTGGCTTGACTGATCGGATGATCTGGATACTTATTATTGAATATATCCACACTTCTTGTTGTGTTCTGGCTTTGTCACCGTGTCCCAAATAAATTAGAATTTCTATCCGCTGCGTTTCTGTTAGATGCGCCATCTAGTTAAGTAATTGCACTGTCCTAAATAATAAAAAATAGCAGTAGTGAACAAGGTACATCAGTTTCAACTGACTTTGACGTTACTTATTTAATATTTAGTTGTTTGCGATGGGTACAATGCGTGATTTTCTGGAGGGTTTTTTAAGTTTTTTGTTCACTACAAAAAAACATGAAAGAGTGCTAAAAATTTGCAAAATAACCTGGCTCGTAAATTAAATAGTGACATTTCACAAAATCATATTTTATGCAATAAAATTAGGCGTTTTTAATTAAATTATACTTAAATACCTCACTTATATTTTTTACATTCAAGTTATTGCGTCCTAATGATCAAAATAAATCACCGAACCACTTATTTCTTACAGTTTTTTCTGATTTGAAGCAACTTTCTGTGAACCACACAAATCTAAGATGGAAAAGTAAACGTGGTTTTATTTTAAAACCAGCAGGGTAAATCTTAGGGTAATTTTTGAAAATTTTCCATGTTCTATATGCAGACGCCATTATGTCGAAAACGGTTAGAGATAGGTATACTTAGGTTATGTTACATAAAAAATAATCAGAATTCCATGGAGAATTGAATAAAAATACAAAAAAGTGAGGTTTCCATTTAAAAAAGTTCACCTTGATAAATGAAAATTGCTTCAGAAAATGTGTAACTAAAAATATAATTCGCCGGGTCCGAGCGATTTTTCAAATAAGGTACATCTGATTTTTAAATAAATATATTCTATACTCTTGCCGCTCACGGTAACATTATCAGTATCCCTTTTATTTTTCGATTTGCGGTGGACAAACAGGGTTTCTAACCCTCGCCGCGACCCCCTCCTATAATTACCTTACCCATAAGACGTGTCTGCAAAACATTTAATTAGTTTTGCGCCGCTCGGAATAAGTGAAATTGATTTTAGATTATCTTGTGTTGTTGAAGCAATTTATTGTGGTGTTGGCAAGTGCACAATGCAGGCCGCATATGCAGGTGCGATGCAATATAATGACATGGGAAACAATACCCGATGTTCGTGTTAGATAGACCCGGATTATCAGTGTGTCTCTTTATTATGGGATCGGCCAGAAATTAATAGAACTCCATCGGGGGTTCGACCAGCGGCGGCTCGGGAGGGTCCGGTGGATTTTTGTTTAAAGTTGTAGTCATAATTAAGTTAGTTATGTGTAAATTCTACAGGGTGTTTCTGAAACTGCGGTTTTAATTTTTACGGTTGCCTCTTTTTATCCGAATGAAACAGTATTAGTCATATACAGCGTGTTCCCGGCTAGGTCAGACAACTCTTGAAGGAGAAACAAAATGTTTATGTTACAAAACAGCCTTCTAGAAATCAGCCTTGTTTGATTGTGAAACGAACTCTGCCGGATTTTAATTCTGTAAAATATAGTAGACGTTGGAAATTTATGTACCTACAAGGTGTTAAACTTCAAAAAATATTTTTGATTGTTTCAAATAATTTAAAAATTAGTAAGTGAAATAATTTGAAATTGGGCACATGTACTTATGTAAACATCGTCCAAAATCTGAGGGCTTTTCCTAAAATTTACATACTCCAGTGGCGGATATACAGAGTTTCGGTGGCATATTTTTCTAAATAAAATAGTACGCCACTGCTTTACGGTAGCAACCATAATATTTTTGGATTCGTCTTTCAATTTTCTACAAATTACTACTCTCTTATGTTTTTCGAGTAAAACTTAAAAAACCAACTGAGAACACACTTCGATATTCGAATAATGCTTTTTAAAATTACATAGTGGACTGCGACTAGGGCTTCTGATTTCTCGGGACTCGAGAATTCTCGACTAGGAATTCCCGAGAATTCTCGAATTCTCGAGAAATTTCTAAAACTTAAAAAAGTAATAATTTTGGTATTGCAATGCGAAATATAAACATGCTATTATACTTAACAATCATCATTAACATTTATTATTTATTTAGTATTTTTATTAATTACTTATATGTTTCTACTTCTACTAACAAAACTAAATTAAACTTTGAGTATCTTCTTCTAAAAAACCTTTAACTTGCTTTTTTTTTAAACACTTTCATTATACTTATGTTTATTTCAATGGTTTTGAATCGTAGGTTTCTTCCAATAATTATTAATAATGATTAATCATGCAGTCTTTTAATTAAATAAATAGTAAATAAGGAATTTAACCGAAGAAATCTTAAAAAAAAACAAGCTTTAATTTAAAGATACAGAAGCGTTCTTCCTATTAATTTATCACTTATAATCACATTCTTTTAATTAACAAAACAAAAATAAAATAATCACCTAAAGAAACAGAAACTAAATATTTTCAGAATCAACATCAACATTAGGTATCTGCTTATAATAAAATTTCTACACAGACTTATAACAAGGTACATTAAAAAAATAAGAATCGTCAAAGTAAACTAAAGCCTTAAAAACTTAAAATAAAAAAATCATGAGCTAGTCCAGAAACCACTTTAACCGCTCAGTTATTTGTCGAGAAACGAATTGAACGCATGAACGAAACGAATTCCAATCAAGAACATTCTCGATTTCTCGACACTTTTTTCTCGTCTCGAGTAAGGCCAGATTTCCCGGGAATTCTCGCTTCGAGACGTCTCGACCAGAAACCCTAGCTGCAACAATCTGAGCAGTTAGAAGAAAGAATAAATAATCAGATTTAAGCAACAATAAATTTTCGTTACTAAAAAGATGTCGGGTCTCTTCGACTGGGAATTAAATTCTTTTCTTTTTCACCTCTATTGATTTATTTTGAATACGAAATTACACTGAAAATGCACACGGTGATACACTTACGAAGAAATACGCCTTCGTAACTGCAAAACACAGTACGCATTGCAAGCTGCTACGGTGAATGCCACTCCGCCAATGTCTGTCTACTTCGGGTGTCGAATGCGGTTAATTCCAAGATAGTAAAGCAGGGGTTCTCTATCTCAACAAATATCGAATGGACTGTACAACGTTATTTCAGTATGAGACACCAAAAATGTTTCTCAGTTTTTCAAAACGAAAAGTTGAGTATTTTTTCAAAATTTAAAAGTCCTACATTTAATATTTTGCTCGATTTTATATCTTTTTCAAAGTAGGTAGAGGGCACTAACAATTTGCACCCATACCCAGTTAATTTTTCAAAATAAGACACTTTTGTTAATAATTTTGTCATACCTCACATACAAAGAACTAAAAAAATTACCCCTGTGACCAACAGATCTAGGAAATTTTGTTTACAGATAGCCAGTACAAGAAAAATACAAATATATTGAAAAATACTAGGTATATTAAAAGTATTTCATAATGTAAACGACAATTTAGCGTCGACGGCCAGATCCAGAATGATTCGTTTACCATGAACAATGACAAATCGTTGCGTCTAATGCGATGCCGATTGGTTGAATAAAATGTGAAAAATTTTATCAAAATTGCTAAAGCGAAGGAAATAAAATTACTGTTTTGAAAAAAATTACCTACTGATCACGTGGCTTCTAATCATTTATATCATTTAGAAGATTTGCATACGTTGAGAACGAGTCTTTTATTTTGGACTTGGAATCGAACAATCTCGAATGCACTATACCCGGAATGAATTTTCAATTGCGGACGCCTCCAAAGAAACGCATTACGCTGTATTCGTCCACGTATCCATCACCGCAACGTCTGCCGCTAATCTTAAACGAGCCTTTAATGTCTCCCGCCCTAATGAATCCCCCGAAAATAAAATATTCATTCGCACAAAGCCAATTTGATCCCCGATTTTAAACTTGGGCAATTATGCCCGCTCACATCGAACTCGGCTGCGACACACACAACAATCGCAGCCTACTATATAGATTTCAGTAACAATAACATCTGACAGTCGCATGATGGATCGCTAGACAATATGGCGCGCGCGCTGCTCTCTTCGGAACAATTTCAATAAGGGCGCTATTTGACCGCCGAAGACGCCGGACTGGATGTAGCGGCAACGCTAGGGTTGAGTTTGCACTGTCAAACGATGATTTATGTTTTGCTTATAATTCGGCCCAGCGCGGACTTTTTTGCCGGCTATTTTAATATCTTATTATTCGATTAGTTTGTGCATCGCGTGGTCCCTGGCAGGGGTGTTTGAGTTCTCACGCTGCTAGGACGTAAGTACGGAATTTTCGATGAAGACATGCTAATCCCTCAAAGAATTACAGAAAAAATCTCGACAAAGGGCAAATTCTTGGGGTCAGCAATGGAATGTCATTATTTACAGTTATTTAAGATCGGAAAGTGGTGCTTTATAGGGCGAGCATGCAGGTTTCAGGTCGACGCCAATGGCGATTATGTTTTTTGGACGTAGGGCTAAATATTTTCTATACAGGGTGATTCACAACTCAATGGACAAAGAACAGGTGCATGTATAGGACATTGAGGAGATATTGGCCTCAGAAAATGTCTCTAAAAAATCTAAAGAACTCGGTATTTCAGCAATGAATGACTTACAGAACAACCAAATTTTGTAAATATATTTATTTTATTGACGTCTTTAGCTGATAGAAACTTAAAGTGACCGGCATCTCAAGAAGGGTTGGTTTACGGGTGGATCATCCTTAAAATTTTATGAATTTTTTCAGAAAACTGCGATTTTGTGATAGAGGTCGAAACCGATTAAATAGCACAAAACTAATATGTGGTTTTATAATAATTGCAGGTAGGCTATGTCGCTACTGCTTTAAGGCCCACTTTTATAACCTATATAGGTTTAAACCCGAACTGAAGTTCAACTTTTAGATTTGACAGATAAACAATGGAATGTTATATCAAATCTGCAAGTTAAACTTCAGTTGGAGTTTAAACTTAGGCTACAAAAGTGGACCTTACCATCCAAAACTTAGCTTAGACATGCATGCAGTAAATAAAATTGGTGCCAAGGTACTCTAGACCAGGAATTTTTTTGGAACAACTTTTAATAGTAGGCCGTGATTATATCTGTCGGTATTCAGATTTGGAAGATTCTTTGTATACAAGAAATAAAACGTTGTCACTTTATTAAATTATTTATTCATTTCCTTCAGCGCAAAACTTAACAAACAGTACTATTTTTTATGAAACTAATTAAGTAATAGTAAAAAATTGACACCAAAGGTGCTGTTCGAAACGGCCCCCATTTTATCTTACACAAAAAAGAACCCATCGCCGAAAGTCAAAAGTCTGCTCTATTCAATAATTGAATGTCATTTTTTATTGATGCGGTTCCATAAATCTTCATCAGTTTCAACAGGAGTCGAATATACAAATTCTTCTAAAGTCCCCCAAAGAAAAAAGTCACATTTATTTAAATCGGGCAATCGCGGTGGCCAGTGTTGAGGGCAGTTATTTCCACGACCGATTTGGAAACTGTTGGTTTAAAAATTGCTGAATATCCATGCGGAGGCGCACCATCGTGCATAAACCACATTTCACGGCGTAATTGTAAAGGCAAATCTTCAGGAAGAGTATTTTGTAAGAAATTGTACAAGGAATTGTTAAATTTATTTTGTTAGACGGATAAATACATTTACATTTACATTAGATTTGACAACAATAACATCCTAGCAACAGAACAATTCAAGAGTAGAGTAGCAGTAGCATAGCCTACCCACAATTATAAAACTACATATTATTTTTGTTTGATTTAATCGGTTTTAACCTCTATCACAAAATTACAATTTTCTCAAAAACGGACGGTTTCTCGAAAAATTGACAAGACTAAAATAAGTGTAAATTTGAATTTACTATTAAACTGGCAGACCTTAATTGTAAATTAAGTCAGGGTTGAAATGCCGGTCACTTCAAGTTTCTACCAGCCAAAGACGTCAATAAAATAAATATATTTACAATTAGTTGTTCTCTATTAAGGCATTGCTGAAATACCGAGGTTTTTCGAAATTCATATGAAAAATCAACTTGTTTTGGTGTCCTCTACATGCACCTGTTCTATGTCCATTGTGTTGTGAATCACCCTGTATAATGCTAAATTAAATTTGTCGACGGCGACAAATAATCTCTGTGTATTCATTTTTGCGCTAGGAATGTACATTATTAGCACATAATTCTTGTCTTCCACGTCGTCTACGGCTATTTTGATTAATCCGTTTCGGCGACATGCGTTATATCGGTTCGCCACATCTTAAAAATCAACTCAGTTTTGTGAAAACGAAGATTGACGTATGACGTGTGGTTTGTTTACTTGTTTTTGGCGAAAATTAAGATTATTCATTTTTGCTAAATGCTAATAATTCAATCGAGTTGAAATGTTAGAGAACTAAAAATTAAATCGATAAATTTTTTTATTCTATTTTAAAAGTAACTTACCTTATTTAAAATCTCAAAAAATTGCGATTTACGAAAAAAATACGCTAAGCACAGAAAATAAGGGATATTAAAAAAATCTTAAAATTTTGGGTGATTTTCAAAGAGCTGTATCTTGGAGGGAAATCGTAGAGATAATTAAAAAAACGAAATTAAAGCTTGTGTCTAGTTTTCAGATATGCAGTCTAAAATTTTTTAGCGTCAGCAGTTTTTGAGTAATCATAAGAAAATCAACGAAAAAAAAGGTATATGGACTTAAAAAAAATTTTTTTTGTAATTTCACCATTTCATCATTCCTTTAGATAATTTAATTCTCTTCAATTTGAGCGGTTCCGGAGTTATTGTCGATCAAAGCAAAAAAATCATTTTTGACTTTGGCAATCAATTACTCGGGAAATAATGGTCGTAAAGAAAATCCAAGCAGGGTTTTGAAAACTGTAAAGTATTCTTTACAAGTCGTAATTATGGGTTTTTGATAAAAAAAATGTTTCAAAGTGAAAATGGTGGTTAGAAAAAAGGTAATTATTGTATAATTAGGGATATTTAAATAATTTGGCATAACTTTGCAAATAATAAATACACTAAGGATATTGACTGTAACTTTTCAACCTCAAAGTGTCCTAAAGAAACCCTGATAATTTCAAAACGCTGCGATTTTTTTGTTCTTAATGCCCGGAATGTTTAAATTTGTCGTTTTGCTGAAATCAATGTAATCAGTAATTTTTCACTTTTTTATTCATTTTTTTTTAATTAAAAATGTTTTTTAGCAATAATCCATATTTTCTTCATCAAAAAACGTTCATGATTCTAAATAATTTTTTTAGCAAAAACCCATAACTACGTCTTGTAGAGAATACTTTGCAGTTTTCAAAACCCTGCTTGGATTTTATGTACGACCATTATTTCCCGAGTAATTGATTTCCAAAATCAAAAATGATTTTTTTGCTTTGATCGACACGACAATAACTCAGCAACAAATAATCGTGCAAGGCTCCGGAACCGCTCAAATTGAAGAGAATTAAATTATCTAAAAGAGCTTTATGGTGAAATTACAAAAAAATTGTTTGAAGTCCATAGATCTTTTTAAAGCAAGCGAAAATTTCCAATTTTTTTTCCGTTGATTTTCTTATGATTACTCAAAACCTGCTGAAGCTAAAAAATTTTAAACTGCAGGTCTGAGAACTAGACACTTGAAGCTTCAATTTCCTTTTTTTTATTCTCTCTACACCATTTTCCTCCATGTTACAGCTCTTTGAAAATCGCTCAAAATTTTAGGATTTTTTTAATATCCCTTAATTTCTGTGTTAGTGTATCAAGAGACAAAACATTTTCTAAATTCAAATAAAACTAATAATAATTTTTAAGAAATTCAAATTAGCGACAAAATTTTTTTGGCTCCAAAAACAAGGTGGCCCACGAAAAAGTATCTTAAGGGGGTTCCCCGCCAAAAAGCTATCAGATTCCGCGTCATAAAATCCCTGTGTTCGTAAAACGTATTTACTTGTGGCAGCATGAATTTTTTTCTGTTACAGCAAAAATTTTACCTACTGTAGCTAAAATATCTTAGCCCCTCACTTGGTGGATTTCTTTCAGTGTAGCAAAAATAAAAAATACGAGTCCCCTAAATTTGTTTTAAGAATCTGTGACCAAATTTTGTTGTATTCATTTCAGGACACATTGTTTATAATTATTGTAATCAAACCACTGCATTTAAACATAATTTTCACCAGGTTATTTAACCGGGTTAACGGACACTTGTCCAGCACTACACGCCATACACCAAGAGATGACCTAATGGGGACGATGGAATTAGACAAAGACAACGCACGACAACCATAGAATGTTAAAAAATTATCACAAGTAAGTTAATTTACTCAGTAATTTCACTCAATGTGGATTCGCTCCGTATCTTTATTGCTTTCAATTTTTTTAGTGTAGAGGAAAAATTTTCTGATACCATATTCGGTAAGTTGACCTTGAATTTACCATCAGAGTTTAGGTGTACCAGGACATCGGCATATTGATCATACAATATGATCAGTGCCGTCAAATATATTATGGTTTCTTTATTATTAAAAAACATATATCCTTGACCAAAAAATTGACATTTGTAGGAAATGTCAACGTAGAAAATAAACAATTTAAGTTGTCCGCCGAGACGCACGGCACTGGAAGGCATCAAAAAGCCACGATTGTTTTGATTTAGCGTATCACTCTTGTGAAAATCCTCATTTGTTTCGGGTTTGTGTCACTTGGTAGCCGACAAGTGACGAACGGAGCGGAGATAACGCGACGCGATCGATAAGTAATTTCTTTAATAAAGATTATTGTGCGCACATCAAAATAATGACAAAGGCAACATAAACTTGTCGGGAATTGGGCATTCATCTATTGTGAATCGACGGAATCAACCCTTCTATTATCTGACGTGCATAACCCGCCACCATAAACAATGGCCGAGTGTCAGATAGGCGAGAACACAATTACCTATATTCGGAAAAATACTAATCTCGTTCACGAGTGAGCTATGGGCAGTGTAACGTTAATGGGAAACCGCTGAACAATGATCGCGTGAAAATAGCAATTATAAAATTTGTAAAATGTAGGACATCATTAATTTTCGGCGCAGTCCAATATCGCGACAATGGACGGAGAGATTGTCATCGAATCGGGCGCGAAGTGATCGCCACCTGTCATCTGTCAAAACTCTGAACGGCCTTTGTCGCGATTAGTGGCTTTTCAATTTTTCCGTTAAAATCATTGAAGTTGCCTCGCTATCACAAAAGTTATACTTACGCAAAATTGCTCTGCATTCCTGAATGATCTGGAGGTGCCACTCGTTCTTGCTACTTTTTGAAATTTTCTACTTATTGACGATGCTTTTCTCGATATACACTTGAACCACACTAGTTGACTGCCATCCTCCATGTGTTTTAAGTGTTTGAAGGTGGCAGACGTCCTCCTCAAGCAATGGCCAGTGTAACTGGATTTATCCGGGAGTTGTAAGTATTCTGCAACTCTTTGGGGAATTTTTGCAAAACTGTTGATGCCAACTGGTTGTATTGTGCACTTACCGTGATTATACAGCGTGATGATAAAGTTTGGAACAAAATTCATAAATTTTATACTGAGTGATTTTTAAAAAAACGCCGAGACAGGACGATTTTGTTCTCTAGAGGGGCATCTTTTAAGATTATTCAGTTGCATACAGGGTAACCCAGAAAAGCTGGGCGGCCAATAAGTTTATTTTTTCTTATGGAACACCCTGTACGAATAAAGTGATGAAAGGGTTGATGGGTGTATCTTAAATAACAAGTGAGATATTGCGAGAAAATTACATTTATTTCAAAAAACGATTTAATGTTACTTTTCATAAAAGAAATTGTACTTGGAAACGAAACAAATGATAGAAAATGTAATAAATATAAAAGATAAAGACGACAAGTATATCGCATGAAAGAGGAAAAAAAACAAGGATTTATTTTGTGGCCATAGCCTTGATAATTTTTTTTTGTCCGTGTAGGGGGCGCAGCAATTTACATACGATAGTTCCAAAATCTGTTTATACCAGGTGAAAGATATACATTTTGCCATGAAATTTTATTAAAATAGGTTTTCTCTATCTCTTAAAATAAAAAAGTTAGACGACCCTAAACTTTCAGCACTTTTCCGGTTTTTTTATAATTTCTAATAAAGTTGGCCATGGATCTCAAATTTGATTTTACGAGCATAAAGGCCTCAAAAAATGCTATAAAAAACATATAAAGATTTTTGACGTGCGTCGTTTATTAAGCGAGATACATAGGAGTGGCCGTCTTTTAGTAGACAGCCTGTATAACTTATAATCAATTCGATTTACAAAAATGAAACTTAACTGATATTATACAAATAAATAAAGAAGGCCGTGTCAGGTTACTATAGTAGGATCACATTCGATGCAAAGTATTCATTGCCTGTCAAGGGATCCAGTGCCATACGATTTTAAGGGTTTTAGAAATTGAATAATTTCTTTATACATTATGAAGGGACGAAGGGATCAGTTCACGTCTGGCACCCTTATTCCTACAAAAATTCCTTTATTCTCATAANACACCCTGTATTATGGTTTCTTTATTATTAAAAAATGTATATCCTTGACCTAAAAATTGACATTTGTAGGAAATGTCAACGTAGAAAATAAACAATTTAAGTTGTCCGCCGAGACGCACGGCACTGGAAGGCATCAAAAAACCACGATTGCTTTGATTTAGCGTATCACTCTTGTGAAAAATCCTCATTTGTTTCGGGTTTGTGTCACTTGGTAGCCGACAAGTGACGAACGGAGCGGAGATAACGCGACGCGATCGATAAGTAATTTCTTTAATAAAGATTATTGTGCGCACATCAAAATAATGACAAAGGCAACATAAACTTGTCGGGAATTGGGCATTCATCTATTGTGAATCGACGGAATCAACCCTTCTATTATCTGACGTGCATAACCCGCCACCATAAACAATGGCCGAGTGTCAGATAGGCGAGAACACAATTACCTATATTCGGAAAAATACTAATCTCGTTCACGAGTGAGCTATGGGCAGTGTAACGTTAATGGGAAACCGCTGAACAATGATCGCGTGAAAATAGCAATTATAAAATTTGTAAAATGTAGGACATCATTAATTTTCGGCGCAGTCCAATATCGCGACAATGGACGGAGAGATTGTCATCGAATCGGGCGCGAAGTGATCGCCACCTGTCATCTGTCAAAACTCTAAACGGCCTTTGTCGCGATTAGTGGCTTTTCAATTTTTCCGTTAAAATCATTGAAGTTGCCTCGCTATCACAAAAGTTATACTTACGCAAAATTGCTCTGCATTCCTGAATGATCTGGAGGTGCCACTCGTTCTTGCTAAAGAAATATATCTACTTTTTGAAATTTTCTACTTATTGACGATGCTTTTCTCGATATACACTTGAACCACACTAGTTGACTGCCATCCTCCATGTGTTTTAAGTGTTTGAAGGTGGCAGACGTCCTCCTCAAGCAATGGCCAGTGTAACTGGATTTATCCGGGAGTTGTAAGTATTCTGCAACTCTTTGGGGAATTTTTGCAAAACGGTTGATGCCAACTGGTTGTATTGTGCACTTACCGTGATTATACAGCGTGATGATAAAGTTTGGAACAAAATTCATAAATTTTATACTGAGTGATTTTTAAAAAAACGCCGAGACAGGACGATTTTGTTCTCTAGAGGGGCATCTTTTAAGAGGATTCAGTTGCATACAGGGTAACCCAGAAAAGCTGGGCGGCCAATAAGTTTATTTTTTCTTATGGAACACCCTGTACGAATAAAGTGATGAAAGGGTTGATGGGTGTATCTTAAATAACAAGTGAGATATTGCGAGAAAATTACATTTATTTCAAAAAACGATTTAATGTTACTTTTCATAAAAGAAATTGTACTTGGAAACGAAACAAATGATAGAAAATGTAATAAATATAAAAGATAAAGACGACAAGTATATCGCATGAAAGAGGAAAAAAAACAAGGATTTATTTTGTGGCCATAGCCTTGATAATTTTTTTTTGTCCGTGTAGGGGGCGCAGCAATTTACATACGATAGTTCCAAAATCTGTTTATACCAGGTGAAAGATATACATTTTGCCATGAAATTTTATTAAAATAGGTTTTCTCTATCTCTTAAAATAAAAAAGTTAGACGACCCTAAACTTTCGGCACTTTTCCGGATTTTTATAATTTCTAACAAAGTTGGCCATGGATCTCAAATTTGTTTTTACGAGCATAAAGGCCCCAAAAAATGTAATAAAAAACAAAGATTTTTGACGTACGTCCGCATTGTTATCAATCTTCATTTTTGTTAAAGAGAATCTTTGAAATATCTTTCAGCCACTTTATTACTTTTCTTACCTCCAAAACTCATCAAAGTAATGATTTTTGCGCTACAATCTGCTAATATGCAAAATGAATGACCGGTATATATTTTTGAATTTTCTTGTTTCAGGAATCTGGCAATATTTGTCCAAATTGTTAGTTCTACAGGTTGAGTGGGACATTTTTCCTAACGTTAGTTGAAAAACAGTCGGCTGGTTGTTGTTTTCTGCGGACTCAAACTAATAAAATTTCGATACAGCTCGATTGGCATAATGCCAAAATCACTTAAAATCGTGAAAGACCACTCCTTATAATATTTAAAAGCATGTCTTCATTTCTTTGTTTGAATATGTTGAGTTTAATCAGCCAATCAGTTTATGTCTGGATTTAAATGAGTCATTTTCCAGCAATCGACTTTCGATATTTGTAAAAACGATTTGGAAATTTCTAATAGCAGCCCTCGAATTGCAGTGACATACGCCCAAAGTGAGCNATCAAAGTAATGATTTTTGCGCTACAATCTGCTAATATGCAAAGTGAATGACCGGTATATATTTTTGAATTTTCTTGTTTCAGGAATCTGGCAATATTTGTCTAATTTGTTAGTTCTATAGGTTGAGTGGGACATTTTTCCTAACGTTAGTTGAAAAACAGTCGGCTGGTTGTTGTTTTCTGCGGACTCAAACTAATAAAATTTCGATACAGTTCGATTGGCATAATGCCAAAATCACTTAAAATCGTGAAAGACCACTCCTTATAATATTTAAAAGCATGTCTTCATTTCTTTGTTTGAATATGTTGAGTTTAATCAGCCAATCAGTTTATGTCTGGATTTAAATGAGTCATTTTCCAGCAATCGACTTTCGATATTTGTAAAAACGATTTGGAAATTTCTAATAGCAGCCCTCGAATTGCAGTGACATACGCCCAAAGTGAGCAACATATCTGTATGTCTATTAAAAGTAAAATTCGTCAATTCTTCATAAAATAAATTAAAACTTTTTATAAATAAGTATTATATTTTAATTATTAACACTACTATCAGTGTGACATTGTAATAGTTTTAATAAGTTTGTCTACTTTAAAAATACTAAATAATATTAATGAACATATAAAACGCTGTGTTTCTTGTTTAAAATTAATCATATCCAAAAATGTGAAGGTAAAAAAACTTTCAGAATTGTATTATCTGTTCACTGATACTGTTACATGCCATCAAAATATTACTCCCATACTGTCAATGGATTTATTAGTATTCACTTCGAAACATGGCTATATACTAGCATTGGTCGTGTGCCAAATTTGAAAAATCTTCAGATCCTTAGAACAAATGTTTATGTTTACTTTTTTATTTTAACTCGTTAGGGGTGCATATTATGATCTAGGTAAATTGAGTTTATACAATATATTGTAACCTGTTGTTTTGGTTGAAAAAGTTTGGCTATATATTTTACAATCAATCACCCTGTATCTAAGCAGAAAAATAACGCTTTCAAAGATATACGGCGTATTGCTAATGATGTGTTATCGATGATGACAGTACTCGCTTATTTGCAACCCCCTGTCCATTAAAATCGATTAAAACAGGCAATTACATCCCGAAAGGAACATAAAGTATGGCAAATTATCCTCCCACGACGTCGTATCACCGTTTTATGTAAATCCGTAAGTTTGTGGGTAAGTGCGAAGTCCACGAGAGCAAATCCATCATAGTTAAAACGGCTGAATACAATGCGGTGGCACTTATAGGCTATTTTCCACGCCGCAAACCCGATTTTAATACATAATGTGTCACATAAAATTATATCAGAGGCCGCGTATGTATAGTGGCCGCGCGATAAAATGGCGCCCTTTTATATGTTATAGATCTATAGATCATGCATTCTTTGCACAGATATCCCCATAAAAATATCGTAAGCTCTCCCGGAGGTTGATACAGATTCACTCCGGTATAAAAGCAAATTTATTTCGTTGGTTTACGCTGAAAGGCCGGACCATTCGGTTCACATTTTCATAAATTCCCCGCCCGCGCGGGGAGGGACGCGGGCAGTCGTATTTTATCGGCGACATAAAAAATGCGTCAGGTTTTATTTTCCTTGAAAGGCAAAAAATATATTCTTGAATCTGTTTTTCACAACAGAAAAATTGGAAAGTGTGGTTTAAATTTTAAGTTTTATGATAACAGATTTTTATATATTTATAACACGGGCATACAAAACAAAAAAGTCTATATATTTTGATACACTGAGTCGGAATCCGTTATTAGTTCTATTCTGGCACCCACATGATTTAAACGATTTGAATCAATCGCCAAAAATCCCTAAAAATCGTGGAAAAACCGACCCGTGGACAACAGCCAGGAAGTTTAACCAGTATCAGATTCGTGTTCAGCGCATCAAGATACATTAATCAACGTACTACCACACGAAAATAAATCAAAGCTTGTTATCATCTGAAGCGTTATCACATCGGTCTTTTACTTACTAATAATAACTGGCATCTAAAGACTTAGGTCCTACGGTAGAAATATTTAAACAATCAGGATATCAAGGTGATAAATATCACAAAACCTTCATAAAACGTAAACCTAAACAGAAGAAAAAGGTTAATAATCCTCCTTCCGTTCCAGGAAATAAACCTCCAAGAGAAGACTCTGACTCTTCTAGCGACAACATTCCTCTTAGCCAAC
The DNA here is from genome assembly GCF_000390285.2 of Anoplophora glabripennis. Taxonomy (NCBI): domain Eukaryota; kingdom Metazoa; phylum Arthropoda; class Insecta; order Coleoptera; family Cerambycidae; genus Anoplophora; species Anoplophora glabripennis. Next base: position 221,740 of record NW_019416665.1, read on the forward strand.
TCTTAAAAAATCGACAACCTAGAAAATCCCCTCCTGATAACCAATTAAGTAAATAAACTCGTATTATATCGCATTCACATGATTTCATCCAAGTCATTGATTTAACTAAAATCAAAGATCAAGCGACTCTACTCCCTTTCGACTTAAGCTCCTCATGTTGTAACTGATCACAGATTAAACAGTCCATCTTGATGAAAATTATTCCTATACACTTCTGCAAGCGGTAAGGTATCCAAAAAGTTTGCAAGATTTTCTGACAAGAGTCTATGATATTTGTCTTGAGTTAGAGTTCCATCGATGAGTGAATCTCCGTTCGTAATTGGTTTCAACAGTTATTATGGGATTTTCTTGAGTCCAATATCGATGGATATTTCGGTTAAAAATGCCATTATTACTAAAGGTACACTCATCTGACCATATATATAATTTTGCTCCTTGTTGTATCATATTTAAATAAAAATGGCAAAATTGCTCCCTTCGGACACGATCGTTATCTTCTAACACTTGCACTTTCTGTAGTATATATGATTTAAATTTGTGTTTTTTATGCCCGTTTGCACCGTAGTGTTTAATCCAGGATTAAGTCTGAACTTGGATTAAAATATAACATTTTGTTTGCACCGTTTCAAATCTATGTATTAATCTAGGATTGACTTTGGATTTCCCAGGCAAATATATATTAGAAATGATCTATTTCATAATCTAGACAATATGACTTTTTTTCCGCAGATTTAGGTTGACAAAAGAGACCACATTACATCTGCTACCTTTAATTGAAGAGGAGTTGGAATATCCAAGTGACATGTAAGTTTTACGAACACGTCGGCATGAACACGATGCAACTGGCAATCAGAATTTTGGAGTTATAAAAAGCTTTTATTCTTAATATGATTTTGTATTTCTAGGAATAATAGTGTATCTCCTATTCAACAATTGCTGATTGCTCTTCGGTTCTATGCTTGTGCTGGTCATTTATCTGCCATTGCAGACTTTTCAGGGATGGACATATCAACAGTGCCCAGAATAATTGTACGAGTATCAATTGCAATAGCTCGGCATTATCAGAGATACATAAAAATGTCAAACAGTATTCTTAAAGCCCAGTTTAATTTAATCTACAATAGGCAGTAAGTGGAGCCAAAGCTGATTATTAAAACCTACCTAGTTTTAAAATTAAACCAAGTTCAGTTGAACTTGACTTAAATTCTAAACGGTGCAAATGGGCATTAAAGATTTTGTGTACTGTGTCTTTTGAAGAATTAATATTACTTGCATTTTCTCGAATAGAAGCTTGTGGATTTTCCTCAATACTAAGCAAAACGTCTAATTCTACAGGACCATTAAAAATGCGTTGCGAATTTTTAGACTTTTTAAAAGCACCAAACATTCTGAGATTATCTTCAAGTCTCCTAAATTTTCGTCGCTGTGGAACATCTCTGTTTGGAAACCGATTTGCATACAGACGTTCTGCTTGGGCACTATTTTTATTAGGTACTTGCAACATATCGGTCAGTTCATTAGTGTTCATATTTTTTAAGTTACAATAATTTCTTTGTAATTAATAACCACTTGACAATACACTGATACGTATTTTGCCTAGGAAATGACGCGACATTTAATGCTTCTAAATTTAATCGTTTTTATGGCAAATTTGACATTTTTATCAGAAGTTGCCGAGAATTAGACATAGCATTTATCTAATAAATTTTGTAAAAAAAAAATTCCATAAAATATTTAACAAATATCAAGTTGTAATATATCGTTGACTGCAGTAAAAAATACTCTATCGAACAGGCCAAAAAAAAAAATAATAACGACATTTAAGAAAAAACAATTGAAAATCGCCTAACGTTCTGATGATGGCAAAAAAAATTAAAATCAATGCTCGATTATAGTATTTGTCAAGCCATCAACAACAGTATTTTGTTTTTTTTAAATAGAACAATTATTAACAGAGTTACAGCTTGGGGCGTTTCTTATAAGACAGCCTGTCCTGTCCTGTCATACCTTCTCGGAACCTTAGATAATGACGATTTAGAAACTATAAATTCAAAATTTACAAAACTAAAATAAAATAAAAATACAGTTGAATCTCCAAAGTTCTATATTAATCGATTTAATTAATAAATTAAATAATTAATATCCTAAAATTGACAAAAAGTGATCCCACATACAATAGAAAAACTGAAAAACGATGTTGAAATTCAAATAAACTTGCTTTATACGTTTACTCAAATAGATGATATCCTCCCAATTTTAGAAACATCAACAAACCTTGCGCAACATAATATCATCCATAATTTCTTTCTACCTTTAAAAAATGTCAAACTCATATTAAACCAACTCCACGCTATGTATGATCAAAAAGAGATAATTGATCTCACTCACCTACATTCTTACTATAACTTATTTTTAATCTCAGTAGACATCCTTGAATACAAAATTATGATTAAACTGTCAATACCACTATTCTTTCCTAAACCATATAATACTTACCATTTGATTCCTATCCCGATCAATGGTCAGACCATTATTCCTACTCAACTACTACTATCATAATTGTAATTTGTATCTTGTTGTTATATTGTCGGTTTTTCCATCAGAAAAAACGAAATTTCACTGTAAAGCCCTTGTATGACCTCTACTTTTTATTTTTCTCTGTAAAAACTTATCTAATATAACATATAATATACATCAGCATTCCTGTCGCATCACCGTATTCCAGAAATGCTGATTTATATAATTTAATCATATTAAAAGCATCTCCGCTAGATCATATTATGTAGAGTATAGTTTTTGGTTTATTCTTATAAACTTACGTTGGTGCTATTAAAAAACTTATAACATACAGACCTATCATTTTATTAATGACAATTTATTGTAGTTTTAAAATTCACCTCCTCATTCGACATTGTACATAAACAGTAAGCATATTTGATTTTAATTTCCTAGTTCCTTAACACCATTTACGGCATAGGTTAATTGCTATACCTTTTGCTATAAATTTTGGCCCGAGAGAAGCTGTCTTCATCTAAAGTTTTGTACTTAAACAGGTGGTACGCAGATTGTGGTGGATTGTTAACTTATTGCATAACTTGCATTTTATGTTTCTATTGTCTCATAAAATAATCAAGTAGGACATGAAGTATGTCGAAATTTATTGCTCATTTATTGAAATACTATAATAATTATAAATTGCACAGGATTTACAGTCCAAAATTAAAATAAAGTAACAGACTATAAGTTCATAACACATTATTAAAGGTCTAAGTCTGATTTGTACCTAGATTGAGTGCTATCGTGTTAAATTAGTTTTGATAACAATTAAATTTTTATTTAAAAGATATGAAACTAATGTAAAAAAAAACACATTCAAAAGATTTCCCTAAAAATCCTATCAAATGAAATCAATCAAAATTACTTAATGCCAAAAATTTAGGTATGCAAAACATGTTTGGTTTATTGTAAATGTATTAAGCCTATTCCAATAAATCAAAAAATTGTTTTCTAAAAGCCTTATCAAGTGAAGTCTAACAAGAGAAGTCTTCTAGAAATCTAGGTATGCAAAAATATTTAATTTCACAAACAAGATTCTTGTGGATATTGCAGAAAACCACTACTCTATGGGATACAAGTCCCAATTAGCATTGAATTACATCAACAATAATCATTCAAAGAAGCATCTTGTGTTTTTGTTGTTCAGATTAAATTTTGCAATGTTTTAGAACACATATTATTTTGTACCCTTCGATTTTCAAAAACAGTTCGGCATTACCAGACGTAAATTTCATTTATTATTCCATAAACACCATTATGATCGGGCCTGAAACTAAGAACACATGGCTTCCCATAATTTCACGGAAGTGAAGGCGGCCTTTCCTAGGATGAGAAAATGAAATAAAACCCAGAAATTTGAAAATATTTACTTCGTACATTTCTTATACGATATTTAATTTAGATAGTGGTCTATTGTTCTGTATTGTTTCTCCCGGCACCACCATTTTTACGAGTTTACGAGTTAACGCAATCGGAACTGGTATTACTGATTAGAAAAGTACATTAATGAGACAGTTTCTTTGTACAGAATGATGCGGCAAACAATCGTTTTGAATTTTAACGTTTATTATGTGTAGCATTAAACCAGTATGTGCTTACTAAGAGTAACACGTTATACGATAAATATATGTACGCTGTGGTCTAATAATACTTGGGTATATAATCAGCTATGGTTAAAATACGTATTTTCATCAGGAATATTACAAAAAAATTTAAGTAAACTTACAGGTACGAAGCCGTTGTTGCTGTAATTACTGTATTCAGAACTATAATAAAGCTTTTAAGGGTTTAATACGTGGTGAAATAAATATTGGCCTTTTGTCACAGTTAAAAAATATTAAAATATGCAATAATTTTACCAAGTCAAAAGTTTTATGAGGTTTTATAGCGATACAGCTACATAAAATAGACAAGCAAGTAATTATACATGGCCAGCAATTTACGTTAATAGTCGTTTTTTAAGAAGATATCAAAATAAGGTCATATGGTTTATTTCACAGGGAAGAATATAACATCATGTTGCTTTTGAAGAATTACTGATAAGTAGAAGAATTAGTAGAAATATAACTAACATATGCTTTAAAGAAACTTAAATCAACCCATATGAGTTTCTTCAATTTTAAAGCAGTCATGAAATCTTAGAAATCAAAATGGATCATATCAGCAACTCATTCCAGTTTAAATTTTATCTATAAACCTTCGTTGTTATGATCCTTATAAGTTGCTGAAACTATGGATCAAAGAGGTTAGGTGGACGTAATCTACACAGATTTCTCATGTGAACGATTTAAAGTTACATCTTTTAGCTATATTCCGGCCTGGAATCTAGGCCGCCGCGGGCAAGCATCCTGAAAATAATAACGAGGACTCACAGGGGTAGGAAGCACCCCCTCTAGTGGATCGTATGAAGCCTGCGAGGATGAAGGGTCTCTGGTACGATAAGGATTCAGTTTGGTCTAGTGTGAGATAGTAACCCAGTGACCACTGGGTTTGTCCTTAATTTGGAACGCTTATTTAAGAGTTCCCCAACGGAAGGGTGAAGATATAAGATTTGCTCAATCGAAAGTTGAGTAAAAATGTGTCATGTAACGATGTAATGTATTTTTCTAATTGGTGTTTTGAGTTAATATGCACAGATGTTTTCATATCGAATACCTACATCTTCGCAGTAACCGTTATTATAGGCACGGACTTTTTTAAATGAGAAACAAACAAAATACAACGCATCATGATTTCAATTGTTACCCAGGCCTTCTAGATCCACAAGTCATCGTCTTGGTAGGTAGAAAAGGGGTAAAAATTAATTATAGCCAAGAAATTCATAAGGAACAAAAAATAGGTCTCCAGTATTATCCTGTGAGTAAATGAATTTAATAAAAGTGTTGTAATAATAACCAGTAACGTTTCCCAGATAATAAATTTGAATCATCTAAGTAATATTTTTATTGGTTTAGTTTTGCAATTGCTATACAGCAGCAATTAGTTTTATAGCATTAAAATAAGTAGTGTTGCATTGTTATTAAATATTATATTGCCTTACCTTAAGCAGTAAATCTTTGTAAATCATTTCTGTTTGGTTTGGAAAAATATCGTGTATTTTGGTATACTTACATATGTTAGGCAACTGATCAATTTTTTGTAGTTAGAAGTAAATTTAATGTAAAAATGCTTTAAATTATCCCAAATACAGCGAAATAAATGAACTATGTCACAAACAAATAATAATTTTAGACAATATTTGAAAATACCAGATATTTTCTAGATATACCTACTAGAATTGATGAATCGAATACCGACACAAAAAAAAATATATAGTACAAATTTTCACAACTGTAGGTTATACTTTTACTACAAACACACATTAAATTTCATACAATAAAAATTATACTTTATTTGTGAAATTATACGAAAATATCTACTTTTTATAAGTACCTATTAGATATTACAATTGTGACCAGTTTTTTTGCACAAAACGAAGAATCACGGTTAATATAGTAATTTTTTCCATGTAAATATTGTTGTCTTAAAGACAAGTCTAAATGTGTAACCGATTTAGCTTTACGTCGATTAACTTGAAAAAAAAAAAATTTAAATAAACTGTTGTTCGTGTAAGAATGTTGTCAGAGATGTTAAGTATGGGAAAGCACTTCAGTTTTTGTTTTACTAGTAGTCTCTTTTGATGTTTTACAGTGTCTAGTAATGGTGAATATTTAGTAATTTGTTATAACGTTTCAAGACAGCGGTAAAATCAAATTTCGTCAAATTTCCTGGATATTAAAAATATGTATATCTAATCCAGAGTATAAATAGATGATCCTATAAATTATACAAAATTTGTTTATATTTCTTTCAATATTTAATGACTTAAAAATTTCAGCTAATAGATATAAATCTATGTAAAGTAGAATCTCAATTTTTTATAGCCTCCTTAATTTTTGACAAGAATATTTTCTTATATACCAAGAAAAATAGCTAATGTTAAAATATGCAGCCTATTTGGAACTTCTGACAGATTTTTAAGTACATTGAAAACATTTTCATTTAATATCTGTATTATATTTAGTTATATTGGATTTAATGCGGAATCTATAAATTAGTTTTATTTAAAATGTTCAAATTATTTAAGGTGGTATTTTTTTTAAATTATTATTTAAACTAAATTGTATATTCTCAAGAATTAATACAATATTTATATACTTAGTTAAAGGTAAAAATAAATGTAAGCACTGTTTATTCAATTAATGTAATTTGATTGTACATTTTTCCTTCTATTAAAAAATTACCTACAGTAAACCACAAACTACTTACTGTAAAATATGAAGTAGGTAAGGTAATTTGTTGCTATAAATAGACATATGCATATTCTTATAATGTTTATTTTAATATGTAACACATGTAAACATCTAGGTAACATGTGTTAAGTGTTTTATTTTTAAATATTTCTGCTTTGTGAAACCTGCTTTTCTTTAGGACCTTACATTTTTTAAGAAAGACAAGACATGACGTAGGTATTGCTTAATTTGTATGTTAACTTTCCTGGTTAAAAGCGAAAGATTTTTTGATTTGTACAGAACTATTTTAAATAGCTTTAAACAAAAGTCCGCAGGTACCTATTTAATTTTTGTCTGATTTCTACTATCATGCGGCAGATTTTTGTGCAAACCAACCTATTTTCTCCGTAAGTGATAAATCTGTACAGTTTGCTTTGTGCAGATAAATAGATGGATAGATTTATTTCGTTTTTGAGCATACAGACAAATTACATAGAGGTAATACAAGTTTTTTTCAGGTTACAGAGCTGTCATATGTGTAAGGTATGTGGTTCCAAAAAATATATGTACCTAATCAATTATGTAATTTGCAAATAAAAATATAAAACAGAGTAACATGAGTGAATTAAATGATATTCCAACAAGGGCTAAATTATATGTTCATGAAATTTAATATATTTTTCTTAAATGTTGCTAAATACTTAATCTTTTTCTTCGAAATCATTTATGAAAATATACCTATTGCTTGGTTGTAAACCTTTATTTCTATATAATTGGGCTTTGTTGGTCTGCTGATGGTCTGGATAGTATGGAGTAAGTAAAACTATTAAATGAGTGAATGAATATCTTCGAACTAAGTCTGACAAATTAGATATCTCTTATAAAAGCAAAAAGTGATTAGCCATAGGATGGCAAAGTCATTATATTTAGATTTTTGGACAATGTTTTACATGCAGTTTTCTTAATGCCTTATTGCATTTTTTTGTATACAAATTTAAATCATTAGGTAACTGTCGCTACTGATCGTCAGTTCCATATGTTAAGACTTAATGAAATAGACTAAAATACAATATTAGTGCAAGTACCGAGGTATATTGATCTATAGATACTGCATGTTTGGAGGCAAAATTTTGCTACATGCGTATTCCTCGATGATTTTCTATCGATATGCGCAGTCTCCTAAATTTTGTAGCATTCACGTTTTCAATCCCACTCTTGTACAAGAGTGATGACAAATGCTGATCCTTCATGATTGAGTTTAATGTCATTTTGTTGACGTTTATTGTTGATTCATAGGCTATATAGTATTTTTTTATACTTTCCTGGTAAAGACGTATCTACTAGTATCGCCAGGGTGTTATAAAAAATAAATTTTAATATTACTCCTTGGGTTACTTATTTATGTAACAGCCACGTAATGTAGGTGATATGGGTGTACCACAGCTCACTTTTTGGTACCGTCGATCACTACATATTGAGGTTCTTATCCCGGGTATTTGTAGGGCCTCGTACACATCATAATTTAGTTTATTCGATAAAAGTTCATCATCGACGGTGTCAAATCGTATCTCACATCAAGAAATAAACTTAAACTGTTTGTTTTTTGTTTATTTCACCGTAATGCAATGTTTTACCCAGTGTCGTATTGCTGGAAAATTTTGAATAAAACCCATTTAGTAGATGTTTCCTAAGAAACAAAACAAAATTCACACTGACAAAAAGGAGACAAATACAGAAACACCACATCTTCGCTCACTTTAAAAAGTTGATGACATTTTCGAAAATCAATCTGTTTTCGTCTTCTGAATTCATAATGACTATTCGTTTTTAATTATTTTTGCTTGTTTCCATAGTTAGAGAGAGGTACCTATATGCGAGTATTATTAGGTACTTGCTATATCTCTTAGTATTTGTAATCAAAAGGACCTTTTTCAACGTTCAAAAAAATAATATCGGTCTCATTTAATTTTCTTTTAACGGTATTTTCCTACTCAAAATTTTGACCAAATTTTATTCACCGATTATATGACCGTTTCCCCAAGCATGTTGACACATTTTAGATTTTTCGAATTCTCGTTCTTTTATGTATTTTTTAATAATATTGTTTATTGCATTCACCAGGTATGCTATAAATTTTTTGAATTTTGAACATCATTAGATATTTGGATACGCTTTTGACTAAAAAGTTTGTACCTATAGTATTTGTTGTCTGAAAAACAGTTATAATGTTAAATTTGTTACATATTCTCCTTAATTTTTTCAATAATAACTTTGATTGTGGATGCAATTTCTTTTCTTGTCTTACAGAATTTGTTTTATATACTTCCAATGTTCTTCAAAACTCTTACAACAATATTCTCAGAGTACTGATTGTTTATTAGTACCTACCTATATTTTATAGGTATAGGATTTCAATTTATTAATATTTTATTTTTCGAAGAAATCAATTTGGCTCTATCGTACAAACCACGGATTTAATACAATCCGTGGTACAATTTAATTCAACCGTACCTACTTTATATAAATATGATGATACGAATTAAAATTTAAACATTTGTTAGTGTGAGTTGGTTTTCTATACCTAAACGTTTGTTTCTAAAGAATTGCCATTTATTTATATTGAAATTTCTGGAAAGGGTATTATTATTTTCTATTTTCGAAAAACAATATTGTTACTATTAGCTCGCCAATGTAGACGAAAAAAAGGTGGGACTGATAATAAATGAAGACGATAGACAAGCTGTTAGGCTGTGAGGTAATGTCATTTAGTAAGATATGTAGATACAAATTTCACAAGACACAATTAATGGTGCTTAACTAGTTTTATGTAGGATGAATTTATCAAAACAGGAGAGTAAGTGATAGAGATAATTAACTGGGTACATTATTCTATGTTTTCGTCAAGGGTGTTTTTTGGAAATTAGTTTAGAGAAAGAGTTGACTGATGTATGCAGGTGAGTTTGAACACCGTAAATTTTTTATAGTTTCATAAAAACGTGCTAGATTTTAATTAAGAAGGCCGCACGGACTGAAACATTGTGAAAATCTGAATAAATCCGATGACCAGGCATCGCACCCTTCCCCACGTGACGGGCCGGCGCGGGGAAAAAACGGCGCCTCCGAAAAAACCGTCTTTTTCAGGAAAGTGGGAGCAATTTAAGAAAAACGAAAGAGTACATTGATTCGGAATAAAAAACGGCGGCCCGCACACCTCGGTATTGATTGCGCAGCGACAGCCCGGTGACATTCTTTATCAATACGTCATAGCTCATATTTCAAGTTCTCTTGCATCCGCCCTCGAAGCTACAAAGAAACTAACTTCTTTCGGTAGCGGTGGGTGGGCGGCCGGAGAGGGGCCGTGGGGGGGCGCCAATCGGCGCCTCTCTAGCCGGCGCGCCGACCAATCGGGCCGAGGGCGTGCGTGACGAAATCGGCCCCGCCTCCCGGCACTTGCAGCCGTTTTTCCAAATGTTTTTATTTATTACATTCGTACCCGCCGAGTGTACCGGTTGTGTGTGCACTTCCTTTAGGCCGCGCAACAGAGTGTACTCCGGTGCGCGCTCACCGCCCCGCCCGCGACAGACAGACAAACAATCGAAAACCCTCACTGTTACGACATCTCTCCGACTGTCTGGCCGTTTACGATTGCGATTGTATGGACCCCGTTTGGTGTTGAGTGCTTTGGTGTAGTTTCTCGCGCCGCGATGATGGACAACCCCGGGATGGACTCCGCCAGTGAGCACAGCAGCCACGCGTCGTCCGGCTCGCCCGCCGTAGCCATCAAGCCGTCGCCGTCGCCTCCAAACAACAACAACATCTCCTCCAACAACCACAATCACAACCAGGTGCACAGCCCCAGGCAAGCCAGTCCGTTGGGACCGCCGATGTCCATAGGTCACCCCCTAAGCCCGCCACCGGTGTCGTCGGCCAGTCTGGCCCGCAGCATGGCTCTAGGACACCTGCCGCCTCCAGGTCTTGGTCTCTTGAATTCCCTGGGGGTTCTGCACAGTCCCTTGGATTTGATGGCTCATCATGCGCCTCCTCGTTCTTACAACAGTCCGCCGCCGATTTCCACGTCCGATCCCACAGCCAACGAGTGTAAATTAGTCGATTACCGCGGTCAGAAAGTGGCGGCCTTCATCATAGCCGGGGACACCATGCTGTGTCTGCCCCAGGCCTTCGAGCTCTTCCTTAAGCACCTGGTTGGTGGTTTACACACGGTTTACACCAAACTAAAGCGTTTGGACATTGTGCCCTTGGTTTGCAACGTTGAACAGGTCAGGATCCTTAGAGGTCTTGGTGCCATCCAACCGGGAGTGAACAGATGCAAGCTGTTGTCCTGTAAGGACTTCGACACCCTCTACAAAGACTGCACTACAGCCAGGTACGTGTTTGGTAGATACTTTTGTCTTTGTGTCTTTGGAGATGAGTGTATATTGTTGCTGGAACAGAATCTGATGAGATAGACGAGAACAACTAATGAATATACTAAGACCCATTAAGGTGTAAAGATTTAGAGCATTCCAAGGCTCAACTAAGACTGTAATCAGATATTTGATCGTAGAAAGTAGAAAATCAAAACATGCGAACCTACTGTATCATTACAGTCTCAACAGAATTATATTTTTAAGATGTACTAATTGAAATTGTCTGAAATAATTCCAAGTTATAAGATATATCTTATAAGATCTTTTGTTGTTTGAGCATCAAGCCTTCATACAGACATTTATAAGTTAAGAAATCTTTGATCTTATCGTTATAAGAACATTAACTCAATTTCTAGTTAGTATACTTCAAAAATCAATGAAAGTAACTGGAAGAAAACATTAAAAACTAAATAACAAGCTTTAGTAGTTCTGAGAACCATTCAAACATTTTTGGTGAGGTGAAGACGGAAGTCCTATTGAAACGTAAAGATTTAAACAAAACAAAGTAACTTGATAAGAAAGCACAGTCAAAAGTTGTTTTTTAATTAGTAGAAAAGCAGTACAAGATCAGATATTTGATCTTAGAAAGCAGAGAACCGCAACATTTACTATTCATTGCAGTAAGTACTAATAGAACTATATTTTTAAGATTTGTTATATAAATTCAAATTGAGAAAAAGATTCGTACACATCTAAGTAGCTGCCAATAAATATATAACTTAGTAAATCTCTATCAACAAGAACTTGAACTCAATTCATAGTTAGTGTACTTCTAAAATCAATAAATCTATCTGGAAGAAGAAACAATGAGTAAGGTTTGATGAGTTGAAGGTAAGATCACACAGCTGATCTACCTGTACTTCATTCTCGTTCACACGTATATCGTTTTAGACGTAAATTCAAAAAGTATCCATCAGGAACTGAAAAACCCCCTCGGGTGCCTTCGATATGGGTTAGTAGAAGCCGTCGTTCGCGAAGATCGTCGCTCCCTCTCCCTGAAATAAATCAGCGAGCGTTAGGCCTAAATTTAATACGACGTTTACATCTGTAGAATTCCCCAAACGGCTCGCAGGAATCCTGCTACCACCGACGATCGCGCGTATGATAGACGCAGTCTATAAATACTAACTGGGACAATCGGAACCCTCCTTCAATGGAAATAATTATAAACGGCAATGAAACAAGGGGTGACTCAAGTGGCATTGTTCCCCCTTGCATCTACATACGCGATGCCGACTGTTGATTCTGTTCGGAATCGTACCTAAATTCCAATTACTGGCAGAGAAGTAGACGGTGCACGTGTTTTATTGGAAGTTTTGCAGGAACGGGATTTGTAGTTATTAAAAAAATTGTATGATTAGTAAATATAGGCGCAGGGGAAGCGAACTATCATCTGTTACTACGTTTTACTGAGAATAAAAGAAATATCGTCGTCAGAATTTCAATAAACATTGAAGGAATACGATATTTGGAGTCACTTTGAAAAAACATATTAACAAGGAATGTCAGAAAATCCATTTCTTTGACTTGTATTCTAAGTCAGTCAGTTGAGTAGCTCGAATGTTGTTACACCTACGCAGCACTATAAAGTGTTATAACAATTTGGTTTCATCCTTTCTTATGCTGTTAACTCGATATAAAGAGGAAAACGAATTGAAATTTTTTGAATAAAAATCGTTATTGTTGTTATACAACTTATCACACAAATAGTACAGTACATTTGATTTTTGAAGTATACGTCGTAGGGAAATTTGAAAATTCTACTGCCTTTCATGATGATGTCAAAGAATATGACACTTTATTGACTTTTGGAGCATAGGTATATAGCAAAGAAATTTGTTAATCCTATTCTCTTCTTGATTTTGTCTTGACGTCAAAGAATGTGTTATTGTACTTATAATGCATTTGTACATGTTAAAAGTTTAGATATTTGGAAATCCTATTCTGTTTCTTGAGTTTGTCTTTCTGATGTCGAAGAATATACTGCTGTTTTTATAATGCTACTTTAAGAATCTATAAAATTGTGTCTTTAGTGTATAAATGTCTGTTACATTTCGTTAAATTCTTTGTCTACTACCAAAATGTTTAAATGTGGAGATAATAGATATATAATAAATACGTCTACGGCCAAATGAAAGTAGCTTTTACAAAACAAAGTCTTTCCTATTCTCAATTCAAGAAATCGCACAGTAATTCAATTCTTAAAATAGTTGGAAACAGATCCATGTATTAAATTCAATAACACACGTGTTTTCAAGAAAACCAAGCTGAAAAACAAAACTGTTGATATCAAGTCAAATATTTTAAGCTTGAGTGTATGCATAGTTAAAGCTTTAGATGTATAAGATGCCTTGAATTTTTTTTGGGTTCATTTTCGTATTCCGTAACAAAACTGACCCTTGTAATGTGTTAATGCTGTTTTTATATAATTATTATCATCAAAAAAACGTTGTCATCGAATTTATTTATCTTTAACACGATATTTTGCAACGGCTTTTGCTTGAATACCCTTCCAGTTTTTTATTATCCTGATACAGTTTGTTCTATTTCACTCTGCGCATCTCCAGTTTCGATTTCGCATTTTCATTTTAATTAAAACTCCGTATTCCACGGCACAACCGTCCGCCCGTCGCTGCGAGCCTTCTGGCGCCTACGTATCGATATATTATTCCCATTTGTTAAAGGGATGATAAGTCTAACGGCGATCTGACAGATCCTATTAACACCACGGTGCCACAAAGGCAGTGCGGATTCCCGGTGAGCCTCCTCGGTCCGGCCCGGCTACCGATCATTTATAATACAAATATTAACACTATTGTGCCCATTGTGGCACTGTAATGGTAGTTGTTGGTAGCCGTTAAGGCATCGCGCCCGCTGCGTTCGAAATCTCCAATTATCTGGCCTGTAAAGTTTGATACAGGGAGATTCGTATTAGGCAAGAGTAAGTCCATTAAATTTGTACGTCTAATCGGTATTTTTGTAGTCGTATTACTGTAATGGAATGCTGCAGGAATCTGCAGAATCATCAAGTGGTCATCAGAGTAAGTACCTATATCAACAAAGTTTTTCAACGTTGGGTTCTCCGTCTTTCGAATCTCCGTCAAGCGTATCTGTGTTGTACGAGGAGATTTTGGTAAATTTGAAATGGTATTTCTGTCTTTGAAATAAAAAAGGTAAATCCCCAGAAATTGGTAAATTTTGTAATAAGAACTCTCAGTTTGTCTCCAATGTCCCTTAAATTATCCCCAATATTGTTTGTGTACTTTTCGAAATCGACAGAAATATTTTAAACAGCTGTTGCTTGTGTGTGTAGATAAATTTTGCAAAATCGTTTGGATTAGGTAATTTTTTTAGTATTGTTGAACAATTCTTTAAAAGTTTGATAATCTAATCTGTAAGTCGTCTTTGATTTCTGCCAGGAACGAAAAATCGGGTACCTGAAATATTGGAATCATTAAACAATACGGAAAGCTTTCAAAAGAGAAGCATAAGATTAGATTGGAGAAAGATCAACACGAAGTTTAACCACGATCATTTCTATCATCATTTTTAGAACAGAAGCGTCTTCTTTTTAAAAATTGAATTAAGTATTACAGTACCTATACCATATAAAATATAAAACCTTTAGAGAAAACTACATTTTGAAACGATGGTATCAATAATACTGACAATATGTCTAACTTAATTAAGTAATACATGAATCGTTTTTTTATTATATTTTTTATTGTCAACTCTTGCACTTTTATTTTATTTAAACCCATTTATCTGATGCAAATATCCTAAAACTTCTCCAAATGAAGTCATCTATGCTCTTTTATACTAAGTAGATTTTCACACGCAAAAAACATAAAAAATTTACACAATTGTTGATTATAATTTATAAAGATGCGACTAATTTCAACTTATGTCTCTCGGTACAAACAGATTGTAAGTTATATTTAACTTTATTACAATTTTGTTAAATAGGTATATTCATTTTATATTTTGTTATAATGTGCCTAAACAATTCTGTTAAATAAACATGAAAAAAATCTCAAAAGAAGAAGAAAATTTCTACATATTGTAGCTTTTGAAAGATGCAAAATTTTTTTTAAATACTTTTGTGTGAGTGATTAAGTTTTCTAGAAGTTGTCTTGGAGTACGAGAAAAACATATACCACAAATATAAATTTTATTTAAGTAAAAACTGCACTTATAAATATACAAACGAAATAATCTTGTAATAAAACACAAACGATATTCAGTGTGGTCAAAAAACAAATTTGGAAAACACCGTTAAAGATAATTACAACTTCTTATACCTATGTTTACATATCACTAACATTTTACAGCTTTCAAACGCCAGTAAATAAGAAATTTTGGCACCGTACTGATATCTTCTAGTTTTTCAAGCAAATCAAGCATTTTTGTGTAATCTGCACAAATATTCTTCTTTAAATTTCTGATAAGAATTTTTAACTAATAGTAGAAATCGTATACTCGACATCATCATCACTTGGAAATCATTAAATAATATTAAAAACTTTCCAAGAAAATATTTCCAATTCTTGTTCTAAAAAGTTGGATAAAGATCGGCAACAATTTCAGTTAAGATGGCATAGCTTGATCATTTCTAGATTTTATGTATAGCTATATAAAATGCCTTCCTTGTAAAAAAGAATTTGTAGTTATCTGAATATTAAGAAATATTAAACTGCATAGGTATATAAAATTTTTGAGAAAACTGTAGGAACGACATTATCGGTAGTATTAAAAATATGCCTAAATCAACTAATAAGTAAATGAAGATGAACATATTTGCTCTTGAATCTATTTATTTAATTTTGTAGTTTTCATCAATAACTATTGTACTTTTAGTTTTCCTTAAAGATATTAATAAATTCAAATGATTTTCCTATCATTATTCATCAAATGAAGCCTTATACGCTGTTTGATACCAAATATCTGGGTATACTAAAAAGTTACAGCAGAAGAACAACTGTCTCTTCCTTCAAACATAACTATTCTCTTTCTCGAATCCTACCCATGTCCAACGACCAAGCAGTAATTTCGAATATGACTGCTTGTTTACGTTTCTAACCAAATAACATTATTTTGCGTGCCCTAATTATCTAAGCTGCCATTATCAAACAAACAGCGACGGTAGGCACATACCTATTAAATATATCGATTGAAACTATTGTATATTTTTGCGAGCAGAAAACAAGGTCAGGCGCGGTGTAGGTACATCACAAAACCGAACGACCTTACTCGAAAAAATAGTTCATTGCCGGAGAGATACTACTTTTTGATAATTGGGACTATCTGCAAAGAAAGAAGAGAGGATAGTGAGGATGAGTAATACAATAGATTGCAAATTTTAGAAAAGAAGCGTTGGGGTGTTTTCTTTACTTCAAATATCATGATATTAATAATAATATAATATCATAATATTATTTGAGAAAAATCTTACCAGTTTGGTAGACTGGAAGGAGTACTCAAAATAAGAGACGATAATGATTACCGTAATTTTTAGAAAGCTAGTTGAATTCAAGTAATCCAAAACCAGTAGGATGAAGATGATGAGAAAGGTATGTTAAGGGATGAGTGTGTTGAACCTCAGTAGTTGGTTCGTCATATATCTAAACACTTGAATTCGACATAATAAGAAAGAAATAACACAAAACAATGTGGTATCATTGCAGCTGTAACAACCATAAACATAATAGTTCTTGTCTTATGCAGTTTTCTCTGCATTGTTATCCATTTTTTAAATGATCACCATGAGAAGCCATACATTGTTGTTCACCATTCCTGATCTGTGTAGTTCTTCAAGTGTTTGAGGTATATTCTTATTTCTTATACACCTTAGACATGTCCGTACAGACATTTTCGAGCATGCAATTGTCATTAAACCATAAAATAAATCTTCCAGGAAAGAGATCTCCTGGAGTATTCATAGGCTATACAGCTATATTCGCAGTAGCACCAGTATGTTGGAACAGTATGTTGTATACATTAAGTCTTGTTGCCTCAAAAAGTAAATTTTTACCTACATTAGAGATTTCCAAGAACGTCTTGGAAAATTTGACACGTACTCTTTTATTCTGATCCTTTACTTTTTGTAAAAAACATGGATTTTGTATGGATGTTAGTGAAGATGCCTTTCTTTTCAAAGCTTGAGCTCATTTGGCTGAACTCACTTGTTGTTTCTACTATTTCTCTAGTAGTTTTTTTCATTCGAATTCAGCAAATGTACAAAATTGTGAAGTTGTGTGTGTTCCATTCATAATATAATTGGAACCACAAGATGTTTCTGCTACGAATTCATTTATTAGTCCCCTGCTTCTTGTATGCTTCATATAATGTACGTTTTTCATGTCTATTTTATATTCTAGTTCTTAGTTGCAGTTGCATTTAGTATACCCACTAATTAAGGTTGACGCTCGCCCACTTTTTAGCAAGTTTAAACAGAAGCGTTAAATCTTTTTGTGTAATTTGTCCATTTGCAGCACCACGTAATCGAATACACTAAGAAGCGTTGGATATCAACTATGTTACTGCACCATCGTTTCCATTTGATTCCTGCGGTCGTAACTTCTTCCTCCGGCATAAATTTTTTACACTACCTGAACTCCTCTTTCCGATTGTGTGTGCCATCGCTCAGGATGGTGGCGGGCATAAAAAATTTCACCGTGCTGTCGATAGTGACCCCCGGTTCGGACCCGGCAATAAATAACCCGTGATTTTCTCGAACAACTTATAGGACTACCCGAGCGTTGTGTTTAACGGTCGGGCGTAACTGTCCGCGATATTTATTTAGAGATGATTTACGCCCAGGCAAGAACTGTGCGCTGCTGTCGTGTTTATTGTCCGGGATGGCATTCTTGAAGACTTTGTTGCAGTCGCAATCGCCCGAGAGGTTTTACTTGCTAGGATGAGACAATGGAGGCCTTGCCTCTCTTCATTACTGAAGGCTGAGCCAGCGGCGTCAGCGGAACGAGGGCCCACCGGGAAACTCGCCGACGAAGGCCTCCAGGAACTGAATGAAGGTGTCACTTTTGGGTCTCGTTGATGGCAAATTTTTAAAAAGGGACTGGTTATGATGGAGCCATCAACTGGTGTTCACAATACATGATGTGTCGGAAAATAAAGTAAAATTTCATGTCATCTGCATATGCAGGTGTTTTATAATATTGAGTAAGTAAATCGTTTGCGAACTGTAGAAATAATAAAGGCTCTAAATTTGAGCCTTGTGGATCTCCGCATTATATTCCGATGATAGACCGCCATCATTTTTAATCTTGAGGCATCACAAAAACTGTGACTTTAGTCACTTTAGTGAAGGCTACTTTGAAAATTCTGCAACATCATATGGACATGGGAACGCTGAATATAAGGAAGTGCCCCTGACTGAAAACCATTCCAAGGCTGTGTAATTATTTCATAAAAATAATAACAAAGTATTACAGCACTTCACGACGTACATACATCGGATTACTAAGTATTAAGTTAATAGCCCAGAAGGCACTGTTCAAAACGCAACGTTGTAAACGTAATGGTAGTTGTGCTGTTCCTAATGGTTACGTATTAATTAAATCTAAGAACATATTTCAGTGATTTATGGGTGAGACTATCTGGCGGAGGTATCGTCGAAAATTGCAAAATCTTCACAGTGGAACGTCTCTAAATGAGCAAAAATAATTGCTAAATTGTTTGCATAATTTTCAGAGATCGTTGGGTAAGACCTTGTTATTACCAAATACCCAGACGCAAGCAAATTTTTTTAGAAAGTCTTTTTCTGTTTTTGTTGATCAAATCTTACAAATGAAAGAGGTTGAAACTTGTACAACTTTTAACACAATCAAATGTTCCCCAGTCACCATCTGTATTTACTGAATCTTCTATAACGAAATGTCTAAAATAAACACATATTTACCTCTCATTAAAATGTATGCAACTCTATAACTTTTGTAGAGCATTCATTTGTTGTTGTGTCCCTTGTTGTTCTTACAACTTCTCCACTTGATCCACGGTTCTTTTCCATCGCTTCTAAATTTTTTCTCGGAACCGAACGACAATACAGTTACAAGTAATATAACAAACAATTTCTTGAGGCACCTGGTTCCAGCATAAAAAAATAATTGCTTGGAACATGAAGTGAGGTAGCTGCAGAAAGTACTTGGGGCAAAAAACCAGTCATGGTCCCAATCTAATTTGAAGATAGGCAACGTGGCGCATTGTCTCTATTAGGATGAATTAAATTTAAACAATGGTCTCATAGAAAAAGGGTTATACGTGTGGAGAAACAGCTGGCGCACCTTGAACACGATTAAATTGATTTCGTTATGTAAAATTTCATGCGGAGTCGATTTTGGTAGCCGTAATTGGCTCCCGGACTACCTGATGAAATTCTTCGTCAATAACAATATCAATAAACGAAATAAACGTGAGGAAGCTAGAGAGGTACATGGTCGTACGCGAAGAAACCTCTAGTGCAAAAGACTTTTACAACAAATTAGTTTTAACTACAACAAATAGTTGTTCAATGTATCAAATAATATA
Organism: Anoplophora glabripennis; assembly: GCF_000390285.2. Lineage (NCBI taxonomy): Eukaryota > Metazoa > Arthropoda > Insecta > Coleoptera > Cerambycidae > Anoplophora > Anoplophora glabripennis. Next base: position 241,538 of record NW_019416665.1, read on the forward strand.
AGCAGTGTGTCTTCTGACATAGATAGTTAGCATTTTTTCAGTGCAGATGGCTTGTATTATGTTGGACTTTTCTAATTCAGTGACAATTACCAAAGCTCAATTATCGTTTTTTTAATTATTATCTATTACTAATTTGTGTGACTTACCTCTTATTTAATGACGAAGTCTTTGATTTAATGACCCCATAAGTAATATAATGATGACCACTATTATTTAATTACCTTTTGCTGCATTTAAAGAACACTATGATTTATCGCCCGGAAATTGAATTTTTACAGAAATTTAGATCCTATTTTTTCTTGTTTTTTTTTAATGACCCCTTCGGCAATTAGATTCATTTTTCAAAACTATTATTAGACTTAATGAAAACTTGTATAATCTAATGTAATCTAATCTAATATAATATAATCTTTAATTACCAATATTAAGATTTAATGACCCCTTATGCAGTTTATTCATCGAAACCAGAATTTATCGGCTTCATAAGTAATTTAATGACAATTTAGTGACCCATTTTATCATTTCAGCCTATAAGTACATAACGGGTCTACAGTAAAATAAAATTTTATTTTGAAATAAAGATTGGTTTTTAAGGTTCAGTCAAAACAATACCTGGGATCAACACCTTTAAAGAAAGATGCTTGTTTTTTTTTAATAGGTCGTACATTCAATAGATGTTGCTCTACATAAAGCTTTAAAGTTTGATTTAGATTTTTGAGGCTGTTTTTGTATTTAACGGAATTGTCAATGTTTAACGACCATTTAACATAAAAATTCGTTCCAAATTTTACTTTATATAAAAATTTAAATTCGATTTTACCCAATTTTCAAATAATCGGATGATTTATTGATGATTTAATAGTCCTTTAAGTAATTTAAGGATGAATACTATGATTTTAATGACTCCTTAAGTAATTTTATGACGAATGATTTAATGACTCTTTATATCTTTATATAATTTAAAAAAGAATGCTGTGAATCTGCTAATATAATTATGTATGAATAATAAGTAATACTAGTCTATAGTAAAATCAAATACTCTGCTGTAACAGCAATATTTATTTATTATTATTCACTACACTTTTTAACAGTGTTTCTGCGTCTATGATCACGATCTCTCTCATTTAATTACCTCGCCATGACGGTTGATTTTTAAGGCTAGTAAAAAATTCTAAATTAACTGCGTCTAGGATCAACATCCTTAAAAAAGGCAGTTCATTTCCAAACTGATGATAACCTGTGCATTTGGAGAATGTCGAAGAAATTCTGTTGTCCAATTCACTTTGTTTTTTTTAACTTTAAAACTTGTTATTTAGATTTTTGGGGCTTTAGTCGAGTTTAATGACATTGCCAATATTTGATGACATTTATTTAAAAATTCGTTCCAAATTTTACATTTGGAACGAATTTTATACAACACTATGATTTAATAACCATCGAGTAAATTAATGACAAACATAATCATTTAGTTATTTATTTTGTCAGTTTTAATTGATGACAATATAGCTGGTCCCATTTAATTGATTACGTCGCCATGACGATTAATTTTTTAAATTTGTAAGAAATTCCAAATAAGTGTAATTCTAACTTTGTGGATAACTTAACTACAAATGTGTGTAATTTAATGACTCTTTAAGCAATTTAATAATATAATGATTTAATGACCTATCATGTAATTTTTATGACGAGTGCTATGATTTAATGACCCTTGTGTAATATAATGACGAATTTAATGATTCAATGACTTGTTAGTCAGTTTTAGCTGATATCCATGTAAGTGGTCTATAGTAAAATCAAATAACAAGTTGTAACATTGATATTTACTGTTCACTACACTTTTTTGGTGCCTAAGACATAATCTGTCTCATATAATTACGTCAACATGACGATTTATAATATCTGTAAAAGTCCTAAAATTAAGTGCACCTAACTCTAACTTACTAGATGACTCAACTACAAATGTGTGTCATTTAAGTAATTTATGAAGAATACAATGATTTAACGACATTTCACATAATTTTTTTTATGAATACTATGATTTAATGACCTATGATCTCGACTTCTCTCATTTTATTACCTTGCTATGACGATTGATATTTAATGCTTGTAAATATTTCTAAATTGCATCTAGGATTAACATCCTTAAAATAGATACTCGATTATAATTCTTTAAGTAATTTAATAAAGAATTCAATGATTTAATGACCTCTCGTGTAATTTTAATGACGAGTACTATGATTTAATGACCGTTATGTAATTTAATGACGAATACTAAAATTTAATGACCTATGATCTCGATCTCTCCCATTTAATTACCTTGCCATGACGATTGATACGGACTGCTCGTAAAAATTTCTAAATTAAGTGCATCTAGGATCGACAACTTAAAAAAAGACGCTCGATTTTCAAACTGATGATAGGCTGTGCATTCAGAGAATGTCGGAGAACGACCGCCGTAAATTCTATTATCCAATTACTCCCCATATACGTTCGCCAAGTAAATTTCTACCATGGCTCGTATCTGCTAATAACCAACCTGTTATTATCCTTTCTCTTTCCGTAGTCCTGCGCGCGGAGACGTGGCATTAAATCAGGCCTGGAAACACACAAAATTGTAGACGCAATCGATAGAACAAACAGAGTAATGGCGCACTCGCGCAATATTTATGGACAAATGGCCACTTATTGGGAGGCTCGCGAAAAGGAACAAGAAGGCGGGAGAGTAACGAGCGCGCAATTAATACGAGAAGAAGAAGAAGAGGCCGGCACAATAAGATGTAATCTCATCGCACAATGGAGGGCACCGTAAATGCAACAAAAACCCATTTAAACTCCGACAAACACATAATAAGTTGCGTACAAACTCTGATTGCCTTTGCAGGAATAAATGAAATATTAAAATACTCTTCTAGTGAATACGGTATGCCTTGGCGGCGGTCCAAGCGGGCCGTGGATGGGTCTCGCAGGTCGAGGAGAGGATTGAACTAGCTGGGCCGCTGGACAGGCCGTGCTGGCGCCTTTTTTAATTACCCGACTTTGAATATTTCCCTAGACGTGCATTTTTGCCGAACTCATTCCAAATAAGAATTAGCACGATGCGCGTTGAATTTTTTACGAGCTCGTGTAAAACTGTTATTGTTATGCACCCCGTAAATTTCGAAATTGGGGTTTTAATGCCTGGGTCTCCGTGAAACGTGAAATGTACGTTTATCCTGGTTCTTAAGAAGGTATATCGGGGTCCGAGGGAAGTGAGGAGCGCAGGGGGATCCTATGCTTTTCTTATGCCAATTGCCCACTACCAATTTGAAAAAATTAAATTCTTTTGAAATTATTTGTCATAAACATTATTTATATAGCAAAGAAATCTACTCATATGCACATAGCATACATATTGACTAATTAACAACATAAAAATATCATATTTAAGTAGTTTTAAATTATATTTAATGAACGCATAAATGCTATGTAAATGTGGCAACAGCGCTAATAATTGATTAGCATTTGTACACACTGCGAACCTACAGACCTCGGACATCGAAGATTTTGCGCGTCAAATTCGGGTAAAGACGCGTACGCGTTCAAAAATGTATTGTGTGTAAACTATGTACAATATAATTATTATATATAGCAAATATATCGTATTATCCTCGCGAGGATTTGTATCCTTTATTTAAAATACGTAAATCATGTGAACTGGTAAAGCAATGAGAATTATGTTAATTTAGTTCTAAAGAAATGAAATGACACTCGCGCCCATCTCTCGTCCAAGTCAAAGAAAATGTTGGATGCAATTTTGAAGGTTCTATGATAGAAATTACATTATTACTCACTGTTCGTGTTTCGTGTTTTTAATCTCTATTTTAGTAATGTTGCAAAAGTTTTGCAACTATAACTATTTTTTTTATGTATAAAGTTTGTTGAGAAATATTTATGTTCCTTTGTTATTCCGTACAAATGCTTTTATCTCAAGTATTACTAATTATACTAATCAAGTTAAGAAAACTTTATGTAACCCTAAATATTTCTGGGTAATGGTTACGATGTTTTTATAAACCATTAAATATATTAAAAGGATTTATCAACTGTACTTTTTATTCCAATAAATATATCACAGCTTCCTAGACTTTTATAATTATTCTAGTTTTTTAAAAACATTACAAAAAATCATCTGTTGTGAATAATTTACTGTTGATAACAATGTACATGGGATTTAGGAAAAATGTATATGTTTGAAATCAATTTCGTTTTTATCAAGTCTTTCAAATTTACTCCCTCCTTGCTGTCAGCTTATTGCGACGTTGCCACATTAATCCTCAAGTCATACAGAAATGCAGTTATTGGTTTCTGTTTGTTTTACATAAAAAATAAGATAATACTGTGGTGTACTATCTATGGAAAAATTTTGTTTCACAATTTCTACATTTTTTTCTCAGTTATGGGCAAAAAAAGAGCCGCATCGTCCATTTTCGCCATATAAACCTATGTATAACTTTAAACAATATCTCAAAATCTAGATTAAAAAAAAATCAAAAAAATAAGACGCACAGGGAGCACTTGGTAATACGCTATATAAATTTCAAGTACATCTGTGCATTTGAGTAAACCCGATATACCTCCTTAAATACTCACTACGACGCGACAAGGCGATATCCTTTTGCCCGGGAAATTTGAATTTTTGCACATACATATTACAAGAAACAGATCAATTCGAAGCCCGGGAATGAAAAAATTATGCAGTATTGTAACAGAAGTGTTTATATGCATAAGCTAGCTAGTGAACTCACTAGAATAATAAATCAAAATATTATCCTTATGTATTTTAAAACACCTTTTTCAAATTTTTAGTCACAATCTTCATAAATGTCATTTATGAACTATGAGAAAAAAATGCGTTTTTATTCTGTTTCGAGATTTTTAATTCCGCCTAGAGCTTTGCTAACCGTTAGTAATCCATAAATTTAACACTCTTGTGTAACATTTTTTACACAATAGGAATTTATGTACGCATAGCATAATCTGAGGTATTACTTGCAACTTAGTTATTATTTATTTTAATTAGCACCTTCAAATTAAAAATTACTGTTAACTATTGTGAACATTTGATTTCAGTTCCAGGAAAAGAAATTTTATATAAGAAACAATACGGAGTTATTTCCCATTATTGGATTAACAGGTCCCGGGAGGACAATGCATCTTCATTGAATATTGTCTGGAAGTTAATGCATTTGATGTACATATGTGAATATCTGACAAGTTAAAGCAGTTTTAAGTTTAGATGTTTAGACTATCAAATTTGCTTATGTTTCCGATACCCTCTGCAAACCAGTCAAAATAAGGATTCATGGCGCGATTTCACCCATAACAGATAGATACAACTTTCAAAACGGCTCTGCAACCAGAAAAGAAAATTTACATGACACATTGAAAAAATCGCGGATCTTTCGATTTCACGCGAAGCTCCGTAGATCAACATATGTAATTGCTCCGGACGTCGCCATATACGAAATAGTCGATGTTTCCAAAATTCGACTGTCGAGCCGCCAGACGAGAAATACCACACTGACAGTCCTTCGTTCCATCGAACCACGACGACAACCCGTGCCTGCTCCCGAAGTTATCGATGAGAGCCAAGGGTGGAAAAATTCTCGACTCACTTTTGAAAAATATTTTCAGTGTCCAAATTTGGATAAAAACAAGTGTCGGTGCTACCAAGGCCTCTTAGAACAGACCAACCACTCAAATTTAAATCGTGGACTCTCCGCCTGAGCGTATCCTGGGGGAGGATCGTAAATTTAATTTTCCCTTGTTGGCAACCTCAAGGTCTCACATCAAGAGGGAATCACATGAGGTACCTGAGAATCTCTTCACTAGCGGGTGTGACGACCTAGCTAGAGGGTGAAAAAAGACCCAGGTTAACACGATCCCACCGATCCCATTATGAGTGTCTACGACTCGCTCATGATGCTCAGAGAAGCAAATAAGTCATGTCCACGGAGAGCAGCTAGCAGAACTGAGCAAAATCCCCGTCCTGGCGCCCAACGTGGGGCCATGACCGAGGACCGACAACTGGCCAGTTTGATACGGCGACAAAACACATTCTACTTTCATCATCAAAAAATCGTCGTCTGATACTTCCATAAAGAATCTACCCACCTCTTCTCTACTAAATACACTGGACAAATTTTTCATTTTAAAATTGTCACCGAAATTACGATTCTTTCACAACTTTTGATATCTACACCTTATCAACAGCTACATTTGGAGTTCAGTAGTAGTTTAATAGTATTTTTAATAGATTTTAAGATACCATTACAGATGTTAATTGTACCAAACAGTCAAATAAAATCAAATACATTCATTCATTGTTTATTTTTTCGGTTGTAATTCCCGTTATAAATCTGTTAGTGTTCGCGAGACATAAGCGCCTTGGTTTGCCAGCCAAATGAAGTCGTTTATAGCACTCGGTCGGCTCAAAAACTAAAAGCTAATAACGTTGGGTCGGGAATTTATTTGTAATGTGTGAAACCGCAATAAATTCCGCAAAATCAAAGCGCAAACCGAGTTGTTTATTTAAATCGGCACCGGCGCTGGCTACTTTCTGATAAATGCGGGCGTTAAGCCGAAAACAATGAGCGAAAGGGAGACCGCAATCAGCGCCTGCTACGATTCGTGCAGTCGGAAATGTCAGTCGGATCGTACAAACCGCGAGAAAAAATCTAGGACCGCGATCGCGCGTTAGAAACGATTCTGAATGGTTTATAATTGTCTTTTTTTTTTGACACGGTTAAAAAGGTACATGTCGCGAGCTACACTTCATGAGTAGCTCATCGCGTGACTATAAATTGATTCAGAGTAATAGGGTATATATTTTCAAGATGAAACAAAGGTTCTGTCACTACCGCTGCGCGCAGGGGTGGTCAGATCGGAGTGATTTTGGTGTTTTTATATTGTATGTTGGCCCTTTCTGCGTCGAATACAAGTTATCATTGCATGATTATAGGGATGAAAAATGTCGAGGAAGTGGTTTTGGCTATTTTTATAAGATTCTGTCGAGGTTTAAATGCACTATAAGTGAACTGTAGCACATAGGGCGGGGATAGAACTAGGAATAAAGGTCTATCCAGTTTATTATTTAATAACTTGTACAAAATCGTCAGTTGTTGGTGGATATATTCTACGTTCTAGCTTAACAATATTTAATTTAATGTGGACTTAATTATATGAAAGAAATTCAGGACTTGTTTTCTACCTTTTGTAATAAAAATATTCCATAATTTTATTCAATTTTCTAACGCCACCGTTATCAACTTTTTTACCTTTTATTATAGGTACCTTTTATTCGTAGAAAAATATGAAGAACCAATGTTTAATATCACAAATTACTTACTGTGGAGACCAAAAAAGTTGAGATCTTTTAGATATGCATTTGAATTCCCCATAGTTTTCGTTAGTTTTCTTTTCAAATATCGGTGCTAAATAATATATACAAATAGAATATGAAGCTCCATCAAGACGAAAACGACGGGAAGTTTCGATAAATTGTTGTTTATTAGCTTGAAATTTTTTAATAACTCAAAAAGAGATTTGTAAATAAAAATGTACATTTATTTATATATATTATTGTAAATATTTATTCTGTAAACTTTGATTGGACTATCACGATAAACCCTGTAATGAATCTGGTCCATATACAGGACTAGAAAATCCACATAATCCATCTGCCTTTACGTGCGAGTGACAAAGTAAGTTATACAAATTCGTACGATAGAAAAGGATGGCTATATTGAAGACGTTTCATAATCTGAATAGTCAATAGGATGCGCTCGGTTAAAAATGGGAGTACTATTTAGGCTATGAAACATTTTCACTATAGCCATCCTTGTCTATCGCACGGATTTCTTTACTTTGTCGTTCTCATGTAAAAGCAGACGGACCATGTACCGTTTCCAGCCGTGTATACCACCAAAAAAATATTGAGGAAAAATGATTTTATCTTTTTATCTTTGACCCTCTGTTTGTTTGTCATTATTAACTTATGCACTAAGATAAGTTGGATTAGATCTACCTATTTTTACTTCAGCAACCTTCCATTGCAGTATGCCCCATTAGTTAGAAAACACTTTGTATATAAAATGACTTTTTACATATATGGACCAAATAATAATTATTTAAAATTAAAAGTCACATCCTGAGCCCCATCACCTGTCAAGGGTCCTAAGCCGTGTCGCAGGTTGTAGGTCCACAATCGCGGAAACCGTCATCGCCGGGTGGATTTATCTGCGAATCCACAGGTTGGTGCAGGAGATACAAATACGAATGCCAGACCAGACCAGACCGTCTGGCGTGCATCCCAGGGGACCCCCTTTTCTCTGTCTGTTGAATGGGTCCTCCGTCTCTGTTGCAGACGGCATGCGTACAACTCTCGAATTCATTCCGATTTCCTCATGCCGAATGTTTTCCCACTGTTTACTTTGGATTGCATTCGCTCTCCGGGCTCATCCCGGTGAAGATGTGTCTCTGCTGGCGCTCCACGGGACGTAGCTGGCTCCAGTTGGAGGACGAATTGACCGGATTCATCCTTGTTTTTTCGATATTTAATCATTCCTTATATTTTAATTCATATTAACTTGATTGTAATGGTCGTATGTTTTGAGTCTAGTTCAGATCATCATACTTTTGCATACATAAAAAAACATGTATAATAACTGTCTCCAAACATTTGTGAAACAACATTTATAGATTTGTACATAATGTGTGTCTTCTTTTGTTTTCCATCAGGCTGTTTTCCATGCTTTGAGTAAAAGTGCAATCGCCCTAGTCATAATTGTATTTAAAGATGCCATTAATTCAGAACTGTACATTTCTTCCCATGTGGCTGGTATTTTACTAATGGATGAGAAAAAAATTGTTCTGCACGTGTGCGAACCGGGAAAAGTCGGAAAATGGCCGGAAAACTGCAAAAAAACTTATTTCGTGAATAACTTGAAAAGTATTAGGAATTTTACAAACACGCAAAGGCCCAAAGTTGTTGTACAGCATAAAATTCTCTATAGGATATGTATAAATTTTTGAGGAAATTGAATTATGCCCCATAATTTTAATTTTTTTATTCAGAAAATTTGGGATGAAGCTGAAATAATATAAAGAGACAATAAATTCGTAGAACATTGAGCTGGAATGTGTTTTTTTAATGTAATTCACAAAATATAGGTACACTAGATCCACTGAGTTCTCTATGATAACTCATCTTCGTTGATTAAATAATTGAGCATGAATATTAAAATCTAAATTTTCTTCCACAGACTTATCTGGCGTTTTAACTTTATCCATTACAGTATCAGATTATTTATAAGTTGCGCAGTACATTTTCTGTCTTATCGTCGAAATTGGTGACAGCATTTCAGGTGACATTTAAATACTCACACATTTTCATATCTGGAGTCGTTGCTTAAATATCCAGGTGGGAAACTAGTATAATAAATGGAAAGAGCAGGATCTGAGCTACAATTTGCTCTAGTATTCTTCTCCGGTAATCTGTATTACGGATGTTCTCATTACTGCCTCTTTTTTCGGGAGTTTCTCAAACTTCAAAATTTTAAATGGGATCCTCTTTTTTGACCTAGGAAATTACAAGAGCGGGAAGTTTTACAATAAGATATGAATTTAACCTCAAGAACAAGATCAGATATCAAGGTCATTTTAAGGTCGAAAAACTGTATAATTACTAACTACTTTTAGCCCTACCCAGGAATAACGACGTGGACGTAGTAGTTTTTTTATTCCCTTTGGGGTGTTTGTTTTCAGTGAAATGAAGAATTTCTTCAGATTTTTGAAGATTTTTATGATTTGCTGAAGAAATTTTGATTTTGATCTACAAACGACCTTGAAGTCAAAGTCAAGGTAATTTTCAAGGTCATGTAGTCCCCTTTTCACCCCACAACTTTTGTATGAAACATTTTTTAAAAAAAAGTTGTCCCAATAAGGTACTCCGTTCTCTCAAGATTCTTGTTTTTTTTTGTTTTTTTTTATGGCCATTTTATGGCCAAAATATGGGTGACATCGAAAAAATAATTCAATCGAAATCCATGGTGAAAGACACGTGGCCCATTTAAAAAAATCTACTTCCGGTTTAAAAACATCACTTCAATAGTCCTACAATTTTTGTCTGAAACTATTTTCGAAATAATCGAGTCCATAGGCTATTGATTATGTCTTAAAAAGCAGGGTACTAAGAAACAAGAACGTTGTTGGGTTTTTATTGCATGAATCGTTCAAATGGTTATTCAGAAAGAAAAAAACGCGGAGTGCTGTTAAATTAAAGGGTGGGAATTGGAGTACCTATATCTCGAAAACGAAGCAAAATTTGAGGGTATTGCATAGGAAAAATTTTGTAGATAATGATTTTTTATCGAATTAGCTTATTTAAAAAATTTAAAAAATGTATTTACTGCAAAATATATCAAAAACAAAGAATGCAAAATTTAGATATAAAAATACTTTTAATTACAGGGTGATACTAACAATTACAATTGCATATTTAAATAAGTGTACAAATTTCGATGAATCTAGAAACCTTAGCTACAGGAGTGATTATTTCCGACAGAAGACCTGTACCTACAATCAAATCTCTTATCTTTAATATATTTATGGCGAAGAAAATTTGAAAAAATCGGCTTGAGAAACTTTTCGCGGATTCCCACGTAAATTTTTTCGAAAAATCGTCGGTATAAATAGCGGGAAAGAAGAACACGCGATGCGAAATCAATTTTCTCGAAACTTACACACCACCGTCGATATTAATAGCATGTAATTTGGCCCTCTGCTTCCACCGAATCGCAGCAGGAGGAACAATGGGCCATGGAAGAAACAAAGCCGAAAACACACCGTACGTGGAAATAATTTCTATAATAATGGTATTGTGGCGCTGCCGTAAAAGGCTAGGTGTTTTGTTTGTGCCGTCTTTGAGCCGATCAAAAGTTGGTTCATTAGCGAAAACGTATCCAATAATTCATCTCGAAGCGTACGGATGAGGCCCGCTAATGGCCTGAAATAAGATATCAAGCACGCAATGATACCGCAGAAGACTATAAATTTGTCCGCGGTAATAAGGAATGTTCTCGCTCTGTGCGAGGTGGATGTGTATTTAATTAGAGCCGTGTTCATTTTCGGTTCTCCTCGGGTCCCATTACTCCATACACTTGTCACTACCGACGTAAACAACGAGAATGTTATACTGGGCAAGATTTATCGCGAAGGCTCTGTTAACTCATAATTTATCGGTAAGGTGGTTTCAGCATGGAATTATTTTTTTAAAATATATTTTGTTATTAGCTCTTGTACTTTTAACCTCATTTTAAAGCTAATTCAAATAAATTTAACAAATGTTAATAAAATCCTATGAAATGAAGCCAAACAATGTCCTCGATATCAGAAATCTACGTATGCAAAATTATTAACGGCTCGCATTGCCCGAGACTAGCATTGAATTATACTTGCAAATAGCCAATAGAGCAGTTAGTTGTTTCCCTAGAAAACTTTTTGAATTTATTTGAATTAGCTTAATATTTTTAAAATAAGGTACAACTAACAGGAGCTAATGACGAAATATACATTTTCAAAAATGATTTTTTTTTTCTTTATCTTTTGGGTATTTTACCACCTGTGAAGAAATCTAAAAATTAGTTAAATAAACCTTTGTGCCAAAAGGATCAGTCTAGGGTTATTTTATGAACAAAATTGTGCCTAATTAAAAAATCTCACACTGGAAAAGCAGATAAATATAAAATACAAAAACATCACTTTATATCGCGCACTTTAAAAAGTTGTTTCGAAAAACGTTTCGAAAATCTACCTGTTTTCGTCTTCTGAATTTTTTTGACTTTTCGTTTTAGTTACTTTGACAGCTTAAATGTGTTTGATTTTGTCTGTTTCCATAGCTAGAGATATCATATGATGTTTATTCTATTATTACTTACTTCAGTTTTTAGAATCTGTAACCAGCAAGGATCAAGTTCATAGAGTAATTTGACACACATTCTTCAATAAAATTTTCACGCTATATTTTCCTTTTGCAAAACTTTAACGGAACCCCACTGAATATTATAACCGTTTTCTCAACAAGCATGATCGCCAATTTTAGATTTCTCAAATTTTCCTTTTTTACTGTAATTTTTGTGTTCAAATATTCTATTATTCAGTCTCTCCAACAATGTTTATTGCATTCACAAGATAAACATATAAATGCAATTTTTCGAATTTTGAAAATCATTTGACAATAAAGTCCGTAAAGAATCAGTTGTCTGAAAAACTGTTCTAATATTAAATTTGTTACATACTTTTTAATTTTTCCTATAGTACAGGAATATACGGAATTTTTATTGTGAATGTAAGTTCTCTTTATTGTCTAACATAATTTGTCTTTGTCAATATCCCTAAAGACTGTTTCTACAAAATTCTCAGGATATAGGTTATTTATTAGTACCTAAATTTTTTTATGAATTTTAATTCATTAATAAAAATTAAAAAAATGAAAAATATTTTATTAATCTAATTAATTATACTTATCTAATTAATTGAGTGTTAGTCTTTGTTATGTTAGATCAACAATCAAGATTATTGTATGATTTAAAGATGTCAAGTTTGTGTTTTTTTTACATATCCAGTTAATATTATTTAAAGATATTATTTTAAATTGTGATTTTAGATACTTAATTGTTAAGAATGTATAAAATTGTAATGTGGCAAGGAAATCAGGATCTTATGTTTCTGACAAGGCCAATGTTTCGAGTTTCTTTAATATCTTCCTCAGGACTCTAAATGATAATAAAGAAGAAGAAATATGGACAAAAAATATAATTGTTGAAGAATTTATAATGAACAAACAAAATGAAATATATTAACGCATCTTATTCGTCGCCCAAAAAAATATAGTTTCACAAATTTTCAAGTTCCTAACCTACATATTTTCAGAATAATCGAAAAAAAAAAAACGATTTAAAATTTTAACTTTCAACACCCTCTATTTTCGAAACTATCAACTTTCGCATAAGGCATGTTTGCGCCAATGGTCACCATTTCACGTGTAGTATCTCCAGCTTTCGATGTTCCCATTGTTAATGAATCACCCTGTATAGCAAGTTACGAGCAAAATTATGTCAAATAAAATTTTGTTTGATATAAATGTTCAGAACATGAAAATTGCAAGGAAAAATTATGGAAACGCTTAAAAACTAGATAAAAACATCCAAAGTAACGTATTTTTGACCTGCTGAAGACGCTGATGGGACTAATGGAAAATTCCTTTGCTCACGGAAAAGGGCATAACTAAATTTTAAAATATTAACATGAAAAAGTCTGGTACCATGGACTAGGTATAATTTGACCAATCAATTTTAGCTGTCACAAGACATCAAACAATTAAAAAATTGCGAAAATTATAATTTTTTTAAGTTTAAGCCCATTGAAGTTAGAATAATAATGATAATACTCAACTAATAATACCTATTATCTTTATTTAATATAATTGTACATCAAAGCACAATTTTTGATGAAAATGCGAAATCTAGTTACTCCCCTTAGTCTCACAATTCTTTTTATAATTATTTCATGCCTTTTTTATTTCTATAATGGTATCAGGTTTTTATTTAAGAACAATTAAAAGTATGAATTAAAATACAAAATACAGTTTAAAACAAATAAAAATTACCGTTATTGTAAGATGAAATATACCTAGATACAAAATTTTTTAAACAATCTTTTCATCAGATGATTAGAGCAAAAAAATCGTTAATTTTTTGGAATTTGAGAAAACTAAACCTGATCTACAGGGTGATATAAAGTTTTATTAAAAAAATGCAAATTTATAAATATTGCGGAAGCCGTTAGAATGTTTTAATGAAATTTTACAAGCTTTGACCATTAACAACAATACATGTTTTACGATAAAAATATATTTTTTTAATTTCACCAGTGGCGTGCGCACAGGCACGTCTTTGGATATTTTTAAAGAAAAAAATAATACGCCACAATTCGGTTTCAATAATTTGAAAAATAGCAGAAATTATGCACTGCTTCACACTCAAACACTATATGTGACAGCTATTATTAATTTTGTCAAACAATAACAAAATCGAGGGCACAGCCAACTTGTTAATTTCTGTTTCGATGGTGAATAGTGAATCTAAAAACTGATACAAATTTGTTTAGACTGATGTTGTTAACTGCGAGGAATAATAATTTTTCGTAGTAAAATTGGTACAAAAAAAGCTGAGTGCATAATTTCTGCTATTTTTCAAATTATTGAAACCGGATTACGCCATGCAATTAATCGATTTTATTTTTTTTTACTCGAAAACAGTGCGTCATAAGAAAAACAGTCGAGATACCTTTTCTCTTCCAAATTGAACAAGGAATTGAAAAATAATTTTTATTTTAAGAAAAATCAGTGGTGTATCATTTTCTTCTTTAACAATATCTAGAGACATGCCACTGGTGAAACTGAAAACATAATTTTTATCGTAAAACATGTCTTGTTGTTAACTGTCAAAGCCTCTACAATTTCATTAAAATATTCTGAGCGTTTTCCGCAATATTTATAAATTTGTATTTTTTTATTAAAACTTTAACACCCTATGGATCGGAAATTAAGCGTTTTCGGAATATGGCATATTAAGGAAATATATCACTAATCGCTTGTACTATAACTTCCTGCAAGGAACGCATCGACTTACCAAACACCCGTAGATGATTTACTGAACATGTTTTTTTTATTATTTTTCAAACTTTGATAAATGTTGAAATTAAAACATTGTATCTTCTAATACAGAATACCATTTTTATGTCAATATTTTAAATATAAATTTATTCTGTCTTGTTCTGTGTGTAAACGCCCTTACCTTCTCTTTTTTTTTTCTCGAAAAATGAACGTCCTATTGATTCCTCGATTGATTCAGTTAGTATATTCATGTACCGATTTAAAAATAATGAAGAAAACCCCCTCAGAGAAATAAAACTTTGACACCGAACGTTATATGAATTACTACAACTATTTTTGAAGATAAACTCACCCCCTCCACCCAATAATAAGCTTAAGTCTAAACGGGACACACTGTATGTATGATTTTTAATACATTACTGAAATAAAAGTGTAACGAATTCTTTCTAATTCACAGACAACGTACAATTAAGAATACTTTTGCCTGCCCGTCTAAAACATTCACATCCACATCGCAACCACCCCGTAGAACTTCATATACATCCCCGGCTCAGACGGGAGATTATTATTACCATTATTTGCGCCCTGGGGGCTGCAATATGGGGTGTGCGTACATACACATTTATAGCATCTATCTGTACGGCCTGATAGATACAGTGACCATCTATTGTTGTCCTGGAGTATCCGATTATGCCGACCATCACAATACCTTTTCATTAGACGCACACATCCGTAGAATATGGTTTGGCTCATTGCACCCGAAAAATATCGCCTATCTTTTTTTTTTAAGAGAGCTCTAAATGAGGTCACGGTGCGGTTTTTCGCTTGTTTTCGCCACCCCTCTCCCCTCCTCGCCCAGGAAAAAACAGCTGCCCGTTGAAAAAATAAGCGCCCGATTCCTTACCCCCGGGTGGTTAATTCATATTTAATGGATATATCTGCGAGGCGGTTGTAATTCGGGCGATAGAAGTTTAAGATACTCTCGGGTTCGTGATAATTTCGAATGTTTTTCGCGAGGTACCTTGATGAACGCGGGAATGGTAATGACGCTTAATCGAAATTGCAATTAGGGCATGTATAAGTTTATTTAAATGCTGCCCAATTTGTTCCTGCAAAATGGCAATTAATACACAGGGTGTAACTTTGAATGGCAATCTTATTTGTATTGAGTCCAACTTTAACCTAGAAACACAAATAAGTTTATTTTCTCAAATTTAATCGTGAAATTTTCATACCCCGCCGCTGGAACGACTAGTATAACCTCAAACTACTGCGTACGCTACTTATGGTACATAGAAATTTAACATTAAAGAGATGAACCCACCATATACCGTCACTAAACACTGAAATAAATAATTTTATAAGCTTATACACTTTCAACTCAGTGCCTACTGTCATATTTCTTCATAAACTCGAGTTTTATGGAGTCGGATTCAGTGCATTAAATTCGCTTGCATCTAACCTTACAAATTGAAAGCAGTTTGTTAGTTGAGATGGTAAAGATTCTAGTATTGTCCCTATAAATAATGGTGTACCCCAAGGGTCTGTCCTGGGACCTCTACTTTTTCTCGTTTATTTTAACCAGTGCTCTTGATGGTAATTGCGTATTATTTGCGGATGACACTACGATCGTATAAAATAGTGATAATCGGTTTAATGGTTCCATATTTCATAAAGCTTAAGATTGATTCTCTGCCAACAAACTAAAGTTAAATGAGTTTAAAACTCAAAACATTAACTGCACTTCCGACAAACCGACTATTAGTTCTACGCCAGTGAAACTGTTCTATTTAATTATTCTAAAGTCTATTTATTTCTCTCTAATAAATATCATTTGATTTATGCGATTTTATTTTGGGGGAATTCAACATCGTTTAAGAGAGTCTTCTGTTTGCAGAAATCGGCCGTACATCTTATTAGTAATTCTTCACCAAGTGCTCATTGTCAGCCATTATTTAAAAAATTAACATTACATTACCTTGTTTATATATGTTATATTGTCTTTCCTAAGTCAATTGAAAAAAACGCTTAGCAATAAAATTTAGTGAGTTTCATATACGTCCCTAAAAAATTGATTGATGGTAAATTTCGTTTTGTTCCGTTTTAAAAGGTCTACAAAATGCCATATTGTAATAATATTAGTAAACAAAATACCCCTCTTATTTCTCCCTTTCGCAATTGTAATATGAATGATGAAGGTGCCTATAATAAATTAAAATTACCTGAATCACACCAAGTTTCCCATTGCTGCACTGCACTGCTGGGCCATTTGTCGACAACTGAATTTATGGCCAGGTCGCCCAGTGCGCCTGTGCTTGTGCCGCGTTTGTCTGCGCGCTCATTCTTTAAATAGCACTAGGTACCACAAATATTTCAGTTTCTTTAATAACTAGACAGGATATTATAATTACCTATAAAAAACTGAAAAATAAACTTACTTCTAGTATTGATTCTGTTCCTAACTTTGTTATCAAAGTTTGTGCTATGTGTAAGATGTAAATTATATGGACTTTCACAAGGCTTTTGATCAAAATTACCATTTTGTGTACTTATCCATACAAGTTACAGAAAGTTGAATTTTCTGAAAGACTTAAATCTTATGGAGGAGGAAAGTTATGATGAAGGTGTAAGAATATAATGTCTATTCTGGGTTACCAAAAGGCACATATTTGGGCCTTTCTCTAACCTTATGTTCATAAATGACATTGCAAAGTGTATTACTTCTCCGAGTTTATTTTTTGCTGATGATGTTAAACTATTTAGTAAAGTAGCTTCAGGAGAGATTACTTACTGAAATTATTCAATGATCTGTTGTAACTTCTTTCGAAGTACCTAAACTTGTGTACTTGATTGTCATCAACATCATGTATAAAATTTGTAGAAAAGTTTCAACACGATTGAAAGAAGTGTACCTCTAGGATCAGTACTAGGTCCGTCAATATATAGATATTATTCATATTAGTGTATCTTTTAACTAAATATGAATGCTAGTTGTTAAATTATTATGTATAAGTATCTAAAAATAAATTAGTGGTTTTGAAAGATTTAGAACGTTTTGCATTTGTAAACAATTTTATTACAAGGTAGGTACTGAGATTTGCTTTGGGGCAAGCAATACGAGATAAGTACCAGAAGAAATTCTAGGATACCATCCTCGGTTACAAGGTAGACGTCACAAACCAACACGCCGCATGTAATTATAAATTTGAATATCAAGGTAACTAATTACACATTTCTATGCCTTGAGACGTCATAAGTCTATGTAGTTTGACACTGTTACTAAACTTGGCACATGTACTGTAACATTATAGCGATTACTGATTCGTCAAAAATGTAGAGGCTTGTCAGTCTCTGATCGCTATCAGTTAAAAAGAGACTATGTACGGGATTGATTTTGTTTTATTAAGGAGTACTTAGAGAAGAAGACTTTCGACGCGAGGAAAATTTAATTACATTACACAATACTTCTAGTAACCGGTAATGTAATTTGTAATCAATTTATTTAAATGAATACTTGTAAAAAAAAATCGTCATAGATGAATTTTCCAAGTGCAAAATTCTGTTTTAAAGAGATATCGTTACTGTTTAGATATTTCTTGTTTGATCAGCGAAGTTAATAGTCAAATTCTTAATCATTTAATTACTGATCGAAAATTGATAATTTGGAATATGTTCGCAGTTGGATCCGGTTTGCCAATGAATTTTTCAATGTCATGTTCAGAAAGTTTAAAAAATTTAGATTATAATCGTTATGTAAAACAAATGCTTGATGATTTCCGGCTGGTTGCTAAATCGTAAATAATTTTATTTTGGCAGAACTAGATAGCGAAAATTTAGAGTTCAGAAGACGAATGCCCTGCACATTCCACACTTCTAGTGAGAAACTGGCTTGACATTCACTTCTCGAACAAGTAGTGAATCGGACGCTAGATACCAATACCTTGGCCAGCTCGGGCACCCGATTTGTCCCCATTAGATTACTTCTTATGGAGATACCTAAAGCAAAAAGTGAGCTACTTTTATTTGGTTTACAGGCTACGCTAGCAGTTGTTAACGGTAGATTTTCGGACCGTTTGCCACGTCATCGGTTTAGGTTTCTTGATTATTCGAGAGACATATCACTCTTTTGAAAAACTCGAAAACTGAGGAAGAGAGCGATATGTATCTCGAAATCTCAAGAAACCTAAACCGACGACGTTGCAACCAACCCGGAAATTTTTTTACCAAGCTATTCTTATATTACCTATATTAAAGTTAAAATAAAAGTTTACTTTTTAAGATTGTACACTACTTAAGTATGGTAACTAGGGTTGTATAACACTCGATTGACGGCAAAATTCGAATTTTAAAATCCTTGTTACTGCACTTATTTTGTAATATACTATTAACGAGGATACTACAGCGCAAATAATAATATACCACCCTTTACGGGTTAGTCGTTACTATTAATACAACTTTAGGTACATTTCGATCTGTATTTTCTTTCTAAGGGACATACGATGTACTGCAGAACAGAAACAATATCATCATACGCTTCTAGTTTCGAGTATGTGTAGTTTAATGATACAATGGAACCTTACTCGACTGGTCGCCGTATTCACACGCATACGGAATATCGCACATACCGGCGGGGCAGATGACTGACTGACTGACTGACTGGATGAAGGAATAATTACAGAGCGCTGTTCCAGTCATATCCATTGTGCTACTCACATCTAAATGCTGTACTATTAGATAATGGAGTTACAACTTAGGGGTTGTCCCGCGAATACTGCTGCATCACGCATTCACCGGCCCAGCAAAAATTGGAAGCGGTTCGGCGGCTCGATTTTATCGCACTGGGTACAGGGTGATTACAAAAAAATATTCTCCAGTAGAAAACTCAAAATGAATTATTAAAAGGGCGATTCATTTCATTTTTGGTAGTGTTTTTTTTGTTATGTATACAGGGTGTTCCGTTCAAATTTTTCCAGGCCGATATCTCGAAAACCAAAGATAATTTCGCATGAAATGCAGATGGTTCAGAAGTCACGCGAATTTATCAGTGACCTGAACCTTGATAAACGTGAAAATCACTAATCTCTGAACAACATTTCTTGAATAAACAATTTTCGAAGGAGATATTTGAACTCGAAGGGATGTTTTTAAAGAAAAAAAAAACATGATTTCAAAAGATATTCATAATAACTATAAATTATTAGAGATGTTAGAAATTATATGTATTTAACCAAAATTAAACCCTCAAATTAAAAATATTCTCTTTCATGATAATCGTTTTACCTACTCGAAAACGCACTGTATATCAGAGTTCAGTTCTTGATAGTGGGTAATATTTTTATTATATTTTTTTGAGTAACACCTGTTTTCTCACGGATTGGCTAACAAAGGTTCAATTTGCGTAAACCATTACAAACGCGTTTGTAAAGTTTACCTCCCATTTAGATTATTTCCCAAACAATAGTAAAAAGTGATTCTCAAGGTCAGTTACTTTAACAGGTACTTAGTTTTTCGGCTACTGTATCCAAATTATGAGGTATAAGATGCTTGTGAACGCATAAGAACGTATTTATTTCATTCCTGACTTGCACCTTGCTTGAACAAAAAGCTGGTAAAAACAAATTAAAAAATAAATAATTCCTACCGGAAAAAATATTATTGTTGCGTGCGCAAAGCGGTAAGATACTTATTTCAAGCAAAACGTACTACATTTACCAAACATTCTCTTAGAATAATATTTTGTTTTTAATAAAATGTGTTCTCCACAACTTAAAAGGTGTATTCCTACCAAGTTTCTCTACTTCAGGTTCTATACAAGGTAGCCCATCGAAAACGTACCGCAAGGCATTACAGGGTAGTAATGAACTTTTCGGCAAAATCCAAAAACAGGTAAAGTTTGCTTCTGAGGGGGACAACTTTTGGCGCAAAAAGCATAGCAAAATCTTCAACCCCCTAAGTGGGGGTGCCATCCCCCAAATTTTTTTAAATGGGAATGGGGGTCAAGTGGGGGGTCATTAGAAAGGGCTTTTAATTCTCTATACATCGATTCTTACTTTTTGAAAATCGATCCATTATTTTAGAAAATATGCAGCTTTGAAAATACGAACAATATTTTTGACGAGAAATGCGAAAATCGATTTAATTTTACTTCAAAACTTACGGTATTAGCTTGGTAAATTCCTTCAAAAGAATTCGCTGTTTTTTTTTCTGATTTGCGAATTCTTTAGCCTGATTTTGGTGAGCAAAAAATTGTCCGCTTTTTGTTTCGTATTTAGATAGGCCACAAGAAGTTGCTAGATAACTGTCTTGTGACTTGTAGTTGAAGAGTACCAATACTGCCGAGTCTTTTAAATTGATTAATTATGGTGTACTCAATTCCAGAAAGAGTAGAAATTATTGAGCTTTTTTTCAAAAACAATGAATGCGGAAATCGGGTCGCCGAACTGTTCAACCAACGGCATCCTGAGAAACATGCGTCTGGAAAAATTGTTCGCGAATTGGTGGCCAAATTTCGCGAAACTGGCTCCGTTCATAACAAAAAGAGGCAGGTTGAAAATCCGGTACTAAATGAACCTACGGAAATAGCGGTATTGGGGCAAGTGGCAATGGATAGTACGCTGAGTACAATGCAATTGGCTACTGCGACAGGAGTGAGTCGTACAAGTGTCCAACGAATATTAAAAAAATACAAATTCCATCCTTATAAGATTCGGCTAGTGCAAGAGCTAAATGAAGACGATTTTGATCGTCGTTTGCAATTTTGCGAAATAATGACTGAACGAGCGATAAACGATAATTTCCTCTTTAATGTGTGTTTTTCGGACGAGTGTACGTTCTTCTTGAATGGTTTAGTGAATCGCCATAATTGTCGTTACTGGGCTGATACCAATCCAAGGATTTTCCATGAGACACACTCCCAACACCCCCAGAAGTTGAATGTATGGGCAGGTATTTTTGGAAATTCCATTGTAGGTCCTTTTTTCCTTCCTGGAAATTTGACAGGCGATATGTACTTGGATTTACTACAAAATGTCATCGACCCAGCTCTAACAAATATCATAGAGGACGACCCTGCTTACAATGAACACGAACTGATTTTCCAGCAAGACGGAGCTCCTCCACATTACTCGCTCAATGTGCGCAATTACCTAAATGAGACGTTTCCAGGACGCTGGATAGGACGAAGAGGTGCAATTGAGTGGCCCCCTCGGTCACCCGACTTAAATCCTTTAGATTTCTTTCTCTGGGGGCACATTAAAAGCAAAGTTTACAGCACTCCACCTGATACCTTGGAAGATCTGCGAGGACGAATCATTAATGTATGTCGCGAAGTAACACCGCAAGTGCTCCAGAATGTTCGACAACGGTTTGAAGACAACCTGTATCATTGTATGCAAGTTGGCGGACAACATTTTCAGCATTTACTTGACTAATACCGTAAGTTTTGAAGTAAAATTAAATCGATTTTCGCATTTCTCGTCAAAAATATTGTTCGTATTTTCAAAGCTGCATATTTTCTAAAATAATGAATCGATTTTCAAAAAGTAAGAATCGATGTATAGAGAATTAAAAGCCCTTTCTAATGACCCCCCACTTGACCCCCATTCCCATTTGAAAAAATTTAGGGGATAGCACCCCCACTTAGGGGGTTGAAGATTTTGGTATGCTTTTTGAGCCAAAAGTTGTCCCCCTCAGAAACAAATTTGACCTGTTTTTGGATTTTGCCGAAAAGTTCTTTACTACCCTGTAATGCCTTGCGGTACGTTTTCGATGGGCTACCCTGTATGTAGTATTTGCATTTGCCAAATCTAGGAAAAATTTTGGAAACATTAGTAAATATTGACAGTTTCTTCAATGAATGTAATGGAGATTTTCTAAATTTGATAACATGAGGTATATTTCCGACTGCTTCAGTTGTGGATTTCTGTTTCCTGAACTCCCTTGCCATGATAAGTTGCGTAGCGAAGTTTTCTACCAAAAAATATCGACCGGGAGACCATAATTATGTTGTTTCGTGAATATGGAAATCAAACACCAGTCGCTCAACGAAACCTATCGTGACCGAGGGCAGTCTTAGTGGTAAAATTTCAGTTAACTCCGGTATACAGTTACACTGACGAATTTCGTAGTGACTGATGTGTATTAGATGGTATCGCGCGGCATTCTTCCGAGTAATTAAAGAAATGAAAAATAGCCAGCGGCCGGGTGTACAGAATTAATTATTTTATACCATTGCAGCGATGGCTTATCTCGGGCTCACCGAAAAACGCATGAAATTGCTTAAATATTTCATTAATAATATCGCGTTCTGTCGGTTCTTGGACGTTTTGGTCGCTCGGAATTACTCAGGCGATGTCATGGATCATTATCTCCTCATTCTTACCTGAAATAAGCGAATGGTTTAGTTTTAGGAGTCGAAACGTCGAGGAACGTTTAAACATGACATGTCACAATCTAGACATCGGCTGAGTTGATCATTTACTTATTTTCTAAAAACAGTTCTCTTCACCAGCACGACTACATGCTAATGCTAGTATCTGGCAACACCGGATAAAAGGCCCACTACAACGCGGTTTATTTTCCGCGAGCACCTAACAAACGGGTGCCTTATTTACAGAGCCGGACCGCATGCAATTAACTGCATCGCCCGGCATGTCCCCGCACGGTAAATACAGAGACCGATGTTGACCGTAGCTTTGTGCCCGCCATTTGGAGAGGTCAGTTAGGGCAGGGTGGGCAGCAAAGGGCCCGGGAGTCGCGACGCGCCGCCGGCCCGACCACAGCACGACCGCAGCGACTGTCGACAATGGCCGCCGGCGTCATATCTCCCGTGTTATTGCTTTATCCCGCGGAATAGGTCAGCGGCGGTACCGTTAACTGCACTCGTCGCGTACACTTAACGACAATCGGTATAATGTCGTGAATCACGTGGATGTAGTCGTAAATCTCCCTAGTCTTTATGACAAGGTTTCCAGTACGATGAAGTTGCTGTCGCATAAAGAAATTTGGGGGAAAAAATGCGTCAACTGAGTGGAGGAACTTCAAAATTTAGCTCCTAGGCAAAATCCAATGCGGGCCTCTTCCACAACTTCCGGTTGAATTGAGTTGAATATTTTTATTAAAAAGAAAATCATTGCCGTATCAATTTTATGTAGTAGAGAGGATAGCACAAGAAAATGCTGCAAAATTTCTACGCCACTGATTTTTTGACATTGTAGTTAAAATTACATTTCTGTGGTAGAAATTTCATTAATAATTTTGTAGACATTTTATTTAAAATTGGAATTCTAATAAAACTACTTTTTTGAAAGAACAGTTCTAGAGTTATTTTAAATTCACTTAATGATAGAGTATCAACTCGGGAATTGTTTTTAAAATACACACATAATAGAATTCTTTTTTCTCAGAAATTCGTTAAAAGTGATCGAATTTTCCGAATATTCAGTGGCGTCGTATTTCTGGGATTTTTCGAGATTGTGATTCATCGTATTTACGCCACTGGTTGATGTATTTGTATACTTTTACCTTTAATTTTTATGCATTTCATTGATTTTTGAGTCGGAACTGAGGTACAGGGTATTTGTAAATAATTGCAAAATATTTTAGGGGGTTGTTGCGGAAGTTATTTTGTGAAAAATTTCATGTAAACGTAGATCGAAATATGCTTCGTTTCCGACATACCTACAGAGTGTTTAAATTTAAATTTTTTATTTATATCCATTAATTATTTAAAAGAGTTTTTAAATATATTGACTCGAAATTTGAAAAACGCTTTGGGGGAATAAATGTGCATTTTTTGGGGTGATCCAAATGTTTCTACTTGCACCTTTAAATAAAAGATTAACAAAACCTACAATAAAATATGTTTTAGTTTTTCCTCAGAAACGGTGCATCCTACGAAAAAAATTGAGGAGACCAATTTCATTCAGGATTGATGGAGGATTGTTAAACATTATCAAAACGGGAAACAATCAGTGGCGTACCATTTTTCTATTAAAAAAGGTTGTGACATTCTCGCACGAACGCCACTGGTACAAGTAGATCACCCCAAAAGATGCACATTTATTCCTCCAGAGCGTTTTTCGAATTTCGAGTAGTCAATACCTTTTAAACTCTTTCAAATAATTAATAAAAAAAAATTAAAAATTAAATTTAAACACTCTGTATCTCGGAAACGAAGCATATTTCGACCTACGTTTATATGAACTTTTTTTCACAAAATAACTTCGGCAACCAATCCCTAGAATATTTCGCACTTATTTATAAACACCCAGTATAATTAGTCTGGTTATGTCGTACCAGTCCCTGGAACATGAAAATTAAGAATCATTCCACTAACCGTTATTCTTATTTCAACATTATTCAACCTGCAGTTGACAACAATAAATAAAACTTCAAAATTAGTTAAAACTAAAAGTAAAAATGCAACAACAATGAATTTTCCAATTCTTTCCTATTATTATTGTTAGGTATACAGTTTAATCGAAGAAAAATAAATAAAAGTTTATACTTGCGATTTTACCAGAAAAAAAAAACTTGAAAAAAAATGTTCCTGGACACTTTTTTTGAGACTTTTTATTCACTGAATTCATTAAGTCCTTTTATTTTAACATTTTTCATATGTACTAATTTTTGGATGATCAATATTATTTATACTTTTTGACTAAAATTCCAAAATTCCGTTGAAAAGTTGTAATAAAATCTACTTGCAACCTTACAAATTGTAGCAAAAAACGAAAAATGTTACCAAATTTTCCGAAGATTTACAAAGAATACATAACCAAGATTAAAAAAAACAAAATTAAGATTATAATCGTAACTTAACTCTAATTCTATTATTCTTGATACATGTAAGTTTTCTTCATTTCTTGAGACTTATTAATATCTCCTCTATGTTATATTTCTGTATATACAATAATCTCTTTATTCTATTCTTAAATAAATAAATATCTTGGTATCTATACTCGACGGCCAAAATTATAGATAGTGATTCATTGCTAACTCTTGGACTAATAAGGGGGATGAAGCGTGCCGGGAACGAAAATCCATTGGTGTGTCTGCGTAAAAGGCAACAAGATATAGAAAATAATGAAAAAACATAATAAAACATAACATCTAATATTTTTTACGGTTTGCTATAACCGGCACTTTGATCAATTTTAATTATTACAGCATTTTAAAACGTCCCAGTTGTGTTTTTTTAATTTATAAATTTATTATAGCCATGGAATTAGACCCCTCGTCTACGCTTATGCTATGACGTTTCTCAGGTCGGGCAAATCAAGTCCGTTTACACCCACTAAAAAAGCATTTCCCTATTCCCTACCAAGTGCAAAAGACAGAGATAAAATATAGATCGACGTTCAGTGTAACTCAGTCTATACACGATTATAGATTCTACCGATGTGCATGGCGAGCGGCACAAAGATAAATAATATTGAACCGTATAGAAATCATTTTATATTTTATACGCATTATGGTAATAGTGTTTTTATATTATGTATTAGTCACTCTTTATAATTTCGGCCGCCGAGTATAGCTATCGATTTTATTCTTACCATGTTATCAATGCACGTCCGTTGTAAAGTAAACAAAGATAGTATATTTAAAGTTCATAGTAATTATTAATTATGATTGTGATAAGGAAAGTCTTGGGCGTCCACGATGGTGTAGGGGGGAAGCTTTCCTCCCCCTCTTCTGGAGTCTGCACCCTGCCTGCCATCGAATGAAAAAATTGTATTATTTTTAAATTTTTGGCCCTTATTGTATCTGATTCATTGTTTTTATTCTTGCCCCTCTTCACCCCCTCCACCGGAAAATTACGTAATCGTTTTACCAGTTTGGAAGACCGCATTTACCTTTTGCCATGTAGATGCGCATGGTTCGACGGCGTTACCCAGATACTGAAAAATGTTTATTGAAACTACCTATTCAATTCCTAAAACAGTTAAAAATCATCCGTCATAATTGTTATTATTATATCTTCCATGCAAGATCTCTTTCCGTCGTGCCCACGTGGAAGATATGGTAGGACTTGCACGGATCATCGACCACCATGCGCAGCCAGCCTTGTGCGTACGTTCGAATCTATAATTACATTCACAACCGAATTAATTTCCTCGCGCAAATTGAAATAAGGACTTCCCTTCACGTACAACAACAGCCGTTGTAATTGAATGACCAAACGACGATGACGGGTTGGATAGGTGATAGATTACAGGAGTTTTAAAACACATTATGATAGTGACAAAAGCATGTATTCGATTCTTAAAAGGATTGATACCCGCGACTTCGCCTCATATCAAAAATTGAAACACTTCCACTGCAGCGTTATTTTTTTTCTATGATGCACACGCTCTATCCTGACCTAGTATGAGGCATTATTATGGCAATTATGGAAGAAAATACACAAGCGCTATCTTCTACCTCCCATTAAACAATTTAGCTAATTAATTATTGTTTATGGGGCTGTTAGGCGTAAAGTATAACGCGGAAACAATTGCAGATCGTGTAGGATACGCGAGATTAAGACTTACACCGATTTATTCTTCACACAACCTGTTAATTGGCCTGTTATTATATCGGGGAATCACGATATGACGCGAAGTCTGCGTACGATTTTTTTAAATTAGTGCGTACTGGACAAATAGGCGTATCATCACCCTTTATAAGTGATTGTGGTATAAACGAAGAATAAATCTTTCCAGACAAATACTTTGAGAACAAAAAGTTCTGCAAAAAATATTGTGGTGCACAAAATGACCAATTCTGAGTGTGAATTTATTATCCTTCGATGACAGGAACTTTGTTATACAGATTGACTTATTGATAATAGATATATTTTTTAATTTTCTAAATCAGTTGCAGTAGCAGAATCAAATTTGTTTGACTATTGATGATGTATACCTTTATAAGGCCACAAAAAATGAGTTGCATGGAACCCACATTTTCGTAGCTACCTTGATTAATTACTTTAATAACAAAAAATGTTTTTTGTCTCCTGTTGTTAGATAAGAAGAAGAAATTTTAGGGGTGGTTGAGGAAAACGCAAAACCTATTGAACTTGACTTTTTTTCTCAACCGATGATATGTATGAGGCCACGATAATCCATGGCCACCTTATAGTCCCGATTTAAATCCAATAGACTGTTACTTTTGGGGCTAAATCACATTGTGTATATAGGGGCCTTAATTAATACTAGGAACAAGTTATGGCAAGGGATTGTGACTGCTGATGCAATTCGAAATTTGTATCCGAACTTTTTGAAGGTCAGGACAAAATTTTTAAAACATAAGTGAGGTAACTTACCTCCCTAGGGAAAAAAGCGATTTCGAGTTATAAATACATATTTTATTAATAAATAAATAGAAATATTTGAGGAACATTACATTTTATTAATTATTATTATTAATATTTTCCCCTCGCGTTTACTAATTGTCGCATTTTTCTCAAAATGATTTGACCGCTCCATTTCAATCATCGGAGGTTCAATATTATCTGACTGATCCTTAAAACAGCATGGTGCGACGTACTACTAGAACCTGGAGTTGAAGTGTCATTATAAAGAATCCTGTTGGCTATTTCATTTTTCTTACTTAAACTGTCAGCAACATAACTTTCTGCAATTGTGGCTGATTTCCACCCACCATGTCTCTTAATTGCTAATACATCAACTCCTGTATTAGTCAGTAACGTTGCCGATGTTCTTTGGAATGAATGGCCTGTATATGTTTCAGGATGTTCTAGTTTCAAAAACTTATTGCAATCTTATTAGGAATCATAGAAAGGGTATTCTTACTGACTGGTTGGTTATAACATCTACCTGCTTGATAGCGCATAAAAAACCGTGAAATTTCAGTTTTAATTTCCAATCTAATCTTGATATGTTTCTTGAGAATTTCTAGGTGAGAAACAGAACTCAGACGAGAAGTAGTTGTAAACATATGTAACATACCATTTTTAGAATCTGGTATTGTAACTACAATAATGTCATAGAAATTTTTGAAATGAACGTTGTCCAAAGTAAGTTTGCATAAGTCATCAGAACGGCATGCTCCTGCAATGCCTAAGACCGTCACTACACTCATTAGCAAATATGTGTTATCGGGTGCTTGAACGAGAAAATCGTTGACTTGTAAAAACGTTTGACTTTTTAGGTGTATAGCCGTCATTTTTACGTTTCAAAAATGCTCTTAGCTTGGGGTATTTTAATACATCCACGTTGTCCTCCATGAAAATAGTTGACTTATTTCACTCCACAAACTTGCCGGCGACTTTAAAGTTCTTGACTTCTCCATGAAATATGCTAGCAGTGACATTTCCGAAATACCAGCATTTTTGTTCTGGCGCCATTCTTTGAAATTTCTATATGCTTGTCCGTAGCGCACTTTTAACTTCTCGGGCAATAAAAATTCGCAGCAAAATTGTAACTTTTATGTAGCTTTGTTTATAAACATCTTAGAAAATATCCTGTATGGATAATAATTGTGTGCTTATAGAAAAAGAAGTACAGAAGATTTTGGTTGTAATGTTCTAAGATTAACATTAAATGAAAGTGTGCAGCAGATCTGAATCTTGGATGTGCTTATGTCTCCATCAGAGAGTTGTAGAATAAAGGAGCTATGGGTACAGCTTAGAAGGATTTGGAAGATAAACAATTATAGAAAATTTTACATTAAGTCATCGTATGGATTCCAAAGGGAGTTTGAATTTGATTCAATAAAATAATTAGTTCAATTTCTAGTGGTAAAAGCTTGTCATTGACAACAGAATACTATTTTCTCAGTGTAGTTGAGTACACTTAGTGGTGATGTGTTGTGGTTGCTCCTGCAGCAAGTTATTTACTTCTGAAGGCACCAAACCCTGAATTTTTTTGTTATTGGTAGGAAAAGCATCTAGCGAAGTAATCGATGGAGATGGAGAAACCGCGGTAAACAACGTCGTACGCGGTGGTGCCCTGCGAGGATACCGTTACTCAGAATGGGCAAACGGATTGCCCCGCAGAACTAGAAAATACGTATCGCCATCGAGACCATGAAGAGGTCGGTCGTGGGGCAGCACGGATATTTTCATTTTTCATTGTTCGCAGAAGACTTAATGCCACGATAACAACATACTATTATAAATCGAGGGCTATTAAGAAATTTCGGATTCGATTCGCCTTTCCGCAGACATAGCCGGCGAATTTGAATACCGGCCTCCGATTGGCCGACGTGCCGGCGCAATTTTTGCCAAGACGTGTAATTTGCAGCACTGCTCCCCAGCACGATCGCGAGCGATGCCAGATTTGAATATCGATTATTCGCTGTTTTGATTTCTTTTAGCCACAGGTGGTTCGGACCTCGCGCTGGATGCCCGCCCGACCTCCTTTTTCTCCTTTTCTGCCGGGGACTGCGCTGGAATTTCGTCTCGCAGCGTACTGGGCGCGAAACGTCGGCCCGTACAAGGGGCCGTCACGCCGCGCCGCTAGATCCTGTGCGCTTTGAAAATCCACGAACGGAACAAAAGTCATACCGGTTAAAACACGTTGGATTTACCACTTCGGATCAGAAGTTATCTTGACGGGCTGGCATAATTGATTTAATATAGACGCTCATTCATTTGCAATGGGCAACTTGCATACATATGGTTTAAATGCCTAGAAATAATCCACTACCTTATACAGGGTGATTCAGAACCTATCCAAAAAAAAAAAAATCTGGATGTACAGGGGACCCTTACAAATACAATTTTGTAAAGAAAAAATCAAAAAGGGCAGTTCGAAAATGATTTAAAAATACACTACTACACGGCACTGAAAACTGGTCCACTGTAAAACCTGACCTAGCACAATGCGACCGGCATGGCGGTGTGATAAAAACGGACAAAAACTTTCGCAAGGAAAGAAATATGTAAATAGAATTTTATCGCACCTATTTTATATCGGCAAATTCAACTGCTTTTGCCTTTATTAATTAATAAAATTAATTTGTGTTTTTAAATAATAAAATCATTTGACATACCCGATGTTACAACAATTGTTCAAAATTTTATCCACTAACGTCTAAACACATTTGGGTCCGTTGTTACAGTTTCTACGAACTAACACAAATGTTGTCTTGTTTCACCATAACACAAATGCTTCACCATAAATTAAAACGATATCCATCAACTCCGAGTACACGCAAACCACTTTTGACACTAACTACCTATTTTTGACACTCACTACTAAAAACATATTGTAAACACCACAGATAACAGGTAAATATCTCAACGACGATTGCAAAATCCGAATTCAGTATTCGGATCGGATCGGAGTCGCTGAGGCCACGTGGCGAATGACGCTAGAGGCTACAGTTGTCCAGCTATGTAGTGGTTGAATGTACTATAACTTCAATATTTTTTTTCTCGGAAACAAAAAGAATTTTACAAAAATTTTTTTACGATATTGATTCCATTTCTCAGGCTGCATCTATTCCCAAATTTTTTTGGAAAAGTTGTGAATCACCCTGTATAATCACGTAGGGAAAATTTTAGAAAACTCTTAGAGGTTGTTAATTAATAGTAATGAATTATTAAAGTTTGCAATGCAAAATAAATATTTAAAATGGGTGTTTGTTGCCGCGCTAATTCATGACGTAATTTAGTGCGATCCTGATTCGAGAAGATGATTGCCATGGACAGACAGTCCGAGCATATAACAATAGAGTCTTTTAATGCGAAATTGTCATAGTTGAAATTGTACAGACCGAATCTGACTATTTACATAGATACTATAAAAATTAACAACTTCAAATTAATTTACTTTTACAAGGATTTGGAAGTATTTAAGAACAACCAACACGTGTTTCGTAAAATAGATACACTAATGTGCTTAAAACTTACAAAAAACGATATAAAAGAATAATCCCAAATTTAAGTACCTAAAGTAAAAATTTAGGTATGCTCATGCTCGGAAAAAATAGCCTCATACGCAGGTGAGATCTCGCTGATATGTTATCGCTGTCATCATTAGCGTATTTTCTCTTGTTTTGTTTAATCTTGGCATTTTCTAGTTCTACTAAGTATTTTTATTGTTTTCCTTGGTGTTGTACTGTGTCAGTGTATTTATCGAATGTTTTTTTCCTCAAGTGGTTTATTATAGACGTACTCTTAACCACACCCAAACTTTTCTTGAATGATATCCTGTTGCGAGGCTATTTCCCTTACATGAAATTATCTTTAATGCGCATGCTCAGTAACATTGATGTAATTTTAATTTATTAATTACTATAAAAGTCAATATTGTTCTATGAATTTAAATATATAAATTCTATAATTCTATTAGTTTGTCACTTGGGGTTTGAAACTTCTTAAATATTTCTAATATTGCCAGAATATCGCAATATTTGGTTGCCTATTATTTGGCGTATATGACGTCACTACCAAAAAGGTCTATTGGCTTTGGTTCGAAGCTTCCCGCTTGTGCATTTCTTTAGATTAGGTTAATTTAGTAATTTAAATGTTACTGTTTTCCTTATTTTTGATATTGTTGGGGAGTTTTTCTTTGTTAAAGGTGATACATACCCGACGTATGTGTTTTCAAGCTGTAATATTTAGAAATATGATCTATACTTTTTATTTTACATAATTATTAATTACTAGATGTTTACTAGACATTGATGGTATAATCCAATGCTAGTCGGTACATGTAGTTTATAAAGTAGTTGTATCCTGTAATATCAAGAATTTTGTTTATGTGGTTTGATATCTTTTGCATGTTTAAATGTTTGGTACCAAAGGACATTCTTAGGCTTCATTTTATAGAAATTTTAGGAAATATTTCTGCATTTATTTAAATTAGTTTAACACCTATAAAAATAAAGAAACAGCGCAGACGAATTTGACTTGAAGATCGAGGTCGACAGCGTGTATTCAATTTTTTTTGTATGTCTAGCCATTTCTGAGACACCTATCCCGAAATCCCATCGAATTTGACTTCCTCGGACATTTTTCTCGTTTTGCTTTGCCATATTCCGTCATACCGAGCCGACCAATTTCCAATCGTTCCGCCTAATTCCGCTAATTGAGACCCTCGACCGCACAGTCACATCCACGAGAATACCTCGATTAATCAAATCGGGGCCCCGAAGTGGTTCTACCCCGCAGTGGTCGACTCCACTTCGGACCGCCGCGCCGACTTATGCAACTTGCGTGTAGTGCGTTCGCGTGTTGCGGCGGCGCGCGCGACTCTAGCCCTTATGCATCTCGGGCGAGAAGGCCGATCGGTCAGCACGCGATCGCAATCGGGCCAGTCGAACTCGGACTTGATTGACGGCGAGCAAATGCGACTCCTAAAACGTTTTGATGTTTTGCATATGCAGACATGGTAGTTAGCTGGGGGTGTCTCTTCGCCCTTCGGCTTAAAATGATAATTAACGCACTGCGACGTGTACCAGGCGGTCGTTGCAACGGGCTGCAAATCAGCATAGAATTCAAAATATACTTAGAACAAAATATTACCGATGTTTCGAATGTATTCGATACTTTGTTTAAGAGTTTCAGTAACTTAACATTTTGTTTGTTTCGAATACTTCCGTTTAGCTAAATGCCATAAAACAAAGACTAATTTAATTGTCTGGGTATATCTTGTGTGTTTATAAGAATACTACTCACTTTACAACAAAACGTTGGTAATGTTTTGATTATCTTCCATATAATAAAAATTATAAAACAATGATTAGTTTAGTAGTTTGAGTTTGTTTAATGTATCTGCATTAACATATACTTTATTACTAAACTGTGAACAAAATATTGCCTATGTTTCGAATATTTTAATAAATAAAAACTATAAAACCGATATTAGTTAAATGGTATGTGTAGGTTTAATGCATTGATAACAATACTAGGTACTTAGTTAGTGTTAGTTTTAAACAAAATATTGCTGATGTTTCGATTACCTTCAATAAAACTAAAACTACGTAATGAGGAATTGTCTCATAATTCGAGTACATCTGATACATTTGTAAAATACTATTGAGTTTTGAAGAAAGTATTGCTGATTATCCTCAATACAAAACAACTGTAAAACTATTTACAACAATACTACTCAGTTTGAAGCAAAATATTGCTGATGGTTCGATTACATCTTCAATTCACTAAAAATTATAAAACCAAAGATTGTTTAATAGTTTCAGTGTGTTCAATATATCTGCTTAGTTTTTAACAAAATATTGCTGATACTTCGGTTATTTTCGATAAAAAATGTAAGTGTAAATACCTAGATCTGGGCAAGGTTCGGAACATTTTCAAAATTATATGCTTAAAAAATTTTAAAAAAATACCTATTTTATCTGAGTTTTTTACTTATATCTTGGAACCTATGCATTTTGGAAGAATATTGAAGAGGAAAAAATGTTTTATAATTAAATTTTGCACAGTATACTGCAAATTAAAAATAAAATAATTGATGAAAAAAATGCAAAATAATCAAGTTTTTTGGACAATTTTTTTAAAATATTTTAATTGCTCCGAGGACATTCTAATTTTGGTAAAAAAAACTTTAGAATATAATAATACAACGCACCAAATTTCATCGGTTCTATAGTTTTCGCAAAATAAATTTTTGAAAAAAATTTTGAAATTTTTTTTAAATTTTCAAAATGTTGCACAGCCTCAAATAAAGCATCTAGATACTTGAAAATTTTTTCACATAAAAAAGACAGCTCAACCTTTCAAATGGTTTTTGAAAATTTGAAATCTGTTGATTTGGTCGACCAGTCAATATATAAAATTAACACTTTTTTTATTTTTAAACAATTAGATTACATTATCAATTTACAATTTAATTTTTTCAAAAATTATAATTTTAAAGTACTATTTTTCCCTGATTTTATCCGTATTTAACAAAAAAATTAATTTCCAAATATTTTTTTTATTTGGTTAAACAAAAATTATTTAAAAAATTGTAATAATTATAACTAAATGTATTCATATTCGAGTGTTGAAATATATACGTAAACAAATTTTTTCATTGAAAATATGCAATAGCATGGGGTAGAATANGCTTCGTTTTTCCGAGTTCTAAGCTGGAAAAAATGTTCATATCCATAAGTTATCGGCAACATAGATAAATCAGAGGAAAAGCTGTCGCTCGCACGTGCGAAAAATTAAATCAAAACACGAAAAGTGGGGGAGGGGGGCTTTCGCTCCGAGACGGAATTCGTAGGTTCAAAATGCGAAGGTACGAAAAAAATTGTATTATTTCGACTTCTAATGAACCAATTTTGATCTTTTTTTTATCCAATGTCTCGCGAGCTAAGGAATTCGAATATCGTAATGCCAACTGTCTAATTTGCACATATTTTACACACAAAGTTTATTATTTATGCATTAAATGTATTGGATATTCTACGCCATGCTATTGCATATTTTCAATGAAAAAATTTGTTTACGTATATATTTCAACACTCGAATATGAATACATTTAGTTATAATTATTACAATTTTTTAAATAATTTTTGTTTAACCAAATAAAAAAAATATTTGGAAATTAATTTTTTTGTTAAATACGGATAAAATCAGGGAAAAATAGTACTTTAAAATTATAATTTTTGAAAAAAACTAAATTGCAAATTGATAATGAAAGAAAGAAAGGCTGTGCAACATTTTGAAAATTCGAAAATTTTTTTAAAAATTTTTTTCTTTGCGAAAATTATCTAACCGATTTGAATGAAACTTGGTGTGTTGTTTTATTATAATCTAATGTTTTTTTTACCAAAATTAGAATGCCCTTGGAGCAATTAAAATATTTTTTAAAAATTATCCAAAAAACTTAAAGCATTATTGCTATTTTGCAACATCGGTAATAAATTTAAACATTTTTAACTTACAGTATATTGTGCAAAATTTTATTCTAAAACTTTTTTCCGAGATATAAGTAAAAAACTAAGATAAAATAGGTATTTTTAAACATTTTTGCAATTTTGAAAATGTTCCGGACCTCGTCCAGATCTAGGGATCTACACTTTTATTTTGTGAGTTGTACTGAAGGTAATCCAGAAAAAAATTTCCTGCCCCCTCTCACAACCACCCCAAAACAGTGCAATAAGAACTAAAAATGGAGATCTCTTTAAATAGTTTGGTTATTAAGTATTTTTAACGATATCACTTCGTTTTGAATTAAATATTGTTGAAAATTGTACTGCTTGTCTTTATGTATGTAGGTATCTTAATTTATTTATAAAATTATACTCAGTTTTACAATACTCAGTGTTGAAAAATTTTTTGTTGATGTTTCAATTACATACATTGAAGTTATAAAACGAGGACTTGTTTAATAGTTATTGATTGATTACTTTTTAATATTAAATTTCTAATGAATGTATTTTAATTTATGCTACTCAGTTTTCAATAGAATATTGTTGATGTTTCGATTATCGTGCTTCATTATAAGCAAACTAAAATTAATCTGGTGCATTTACTTCGTAGATTTACACCGAGATATAGTTTTCATTCGGAAATTAAGGCCGATGCACACCCCTGTCAATGTCCCGTTTGATAAATGGCGTTTTTCATTTCGGTAATTAGGAATGGCCCCATTGACGTGGGTTTTCGGGCCAGCGGCGGCACAATTAAAATCCCGAAGCGGAGATTATGGCCCACTAATGACCGCCGAATGACACAGTGTAATTAAACAGAAGAAAAATGTATCTGGAACTTAATAAACATCTCATTCCGAGAGGCCTTGGAACCGCGCTTCCATTGTTAAGTCGCGGCCTGCTCGAAAGACATCGAGTTTCGCTTTTAATTAATTAACCCCGCAAAACAAATGAGTTTTAAGATTTCTTCTTACGCCTCTTATCTTGTTTCTGTGGCTTGTAATTAATAATATTTTTATCCCTACTGGGGGATTAAGAGAGGAGTCGTTCCCCCTTCTCGGGGTCATAAATTTTCCCTGTTGGAGAATTACACTGATTTTCATAAGTAAAGGTTTACGCTTGATACGACTGGTTCGGTAACAAGCTTAGTGTACGGGGTGTTTCAGGGTTTCAAGGCAACATTGTAGACTAGTTCAAATATTTCATCAATATTTGGTCGCACAGCATGCGCACCATCCATTTGTATCCAGCTGTTTTGTCGTTTATTTAATGGAACATCCTCTAATAATAATTAAAATATATGGTTTTTTAGAAAGTTTAGAAATGACTGGAAATTTAGACAGGGTTGCAAGAAGAAAGGTCCACAAACTCTATTGTGAATTATTCCTAGCCACACGTTCACAAAAAATTCGTATTGAAAAGATTTTGTCAAAATTTCATGAGGATTGTCTTTTGACCAAATATGCAAATTGTGAAAATTCACTCACTCCAAGTTGCCGAGACACTCTTCGTATGCTAAGCCGAGGATGGTTGTTAAATACTCTTAAAATTTCATTTCTGTGCATTTCGTTGCGCCGATCGTGATTTTCCAAATTTCGTGAGTGAAAATGAGCATGTACTTATAAAGAATTTTGTTGCTGTGCACAATTTTAAGCATAAACATAAATATCCTTGTAATACTATGGTTAAAAGTGTCTGCCACAAGGTATGGATAACTTGAGAATGGTGAATTTTAGAGAAAAAGTAAAAAAGTAAGTAAAGTATAAATATGTTACAATAACTCATAAAATACGCAGTGGTGTAGGTTTTTGTATAAAAAAGGGGGTAATCCCTGTCGTTGTACAACACTGGTTGAACCTTTAAAGTTCTTATTTTAGGGAATGCAAGGACTACTATCATACATTACCTGTATCAATTTTTATTGAGATCGGTTAATAGATTCCGGAGATATAAATATTTTTTTTTTACAATTTCAACACCCTGTATCTCCAAAACGAGGCTGTTTCAGACCTATGTTTATAAGGTAAACACCTACTATTTTAAAGCCCTCGAAGTTTCCTGCATACAATTCGGACCATCCTGTATAATAGGTAATAATATTAAATAAGTTTCGATATTTTATACATGGTACATTTAAATTGAAAAAAAGAATTTCGTATGAAGGTTGGTTTAAACAGATTTAAAGTCGTCCCTGGTGCGACAGCCAGCTGTACCTTTGATATCGAAGCTGCCGCGCGCCGCAGTGCCAAAGTGCTGTTGGCGGTTTGGCGGTTAAAATTTTATTTTCGAAAATGCTGATGTACTTAATAAACATCCTGTGTAGGTTTATCCTGCTTTATCCTGATATGAAGTGGAAATTCCTTTCGTTTTTGTAATTTTAAAACAATGTGCACAAATGGCACTGTGTAGGGGGTGATAACAACCCTGGTACGCACTCTTCCATTCCTGTGGATCTGAAACTAGAACAACCGCTTAATAAGTATGAATTATGACCGGCCCATGTTTACATGCATGTATGGGCATCCTGCGTGCGAATGTATTTATTCATCCAGGTGACCGACGTTGTTACAACTCAATGTTCGCGACTCCATCCTGGTTTTCCACAACGGTTGGCTGCGGACGCGTCGCGATTTTCGCAATTTTTTATACCTGCCTGATCAAGGTTTGAATGCACAGCTTTTCAGGATCACTCAGTCGGACTGAGCGGGTTGACATTGAGACTTTTTCCCCCTAGTCCGTGTTTAACCGGACGTGTTTGCGATGTAGGGTTATTATATTTTACCACTGGAATAAAACCGAAAAATGGAAAAATATAAAAATTAACATATATCAGAGATTTGTAACCATAACAACATTTTGGGGACCGCTGAGAAAACTGGGGCCGTAATGTCAGTGGTTCCCAAAACTTTTTCGTATTTTTATTTCTCGTAATAATTTTTAAATGACTGGTTGCCTTCCACGTTTGAGGACCTAATGGTATGATTCGAATTTTGAGTAAAATATCATGGCTGAATATAAAAAATTAGTCACAGTTTGGAGATATAGTACTTTGAACAAAAACTTGTTTAAAAAATAAACTAGCATAGTATTTAAGGAGAATTGTTTGTATTTGGTCACGAATTAAGTTGAAGAACAGGTTATTATTTCTAATTTTATGGAATTTTATTCCTACTAAACAAATGTATTTTGTTTAAATGTTTTCAGTGGTTCAACATATACAGGGTGTCCTATACAAAGAAATTATTGGAAACATAGGTAGTCCCTGATTTTAATAATATACTATATCAATTAAGAAACATCGTTTTCCAACACATAATGCCTATAGACATGCTTTCTTAACTGTAGATGTGAATGACAAATTAGATTGAAATTTTGACATTTTGGGAAATGATACATCATACAAAAATAATTTTTTTACTTCTACCTAATTAAGTAGGCTTTGTCCGAAGAAAAAACTACTTTTTCTGTAGGCATATAAGATATCAAAAAAAAATTGGAAAGGGTATTTACAATTAAAGTGTATGTTCTTGTCCAAGTTTGAAGATAATCGGTCTAATCTGATATTTTTTGACATGATAAATTAATTAATTGTAAAATTAATACTGCTTGCCACCAAACTTTTTACAATACAATTTTTTTCAATCTTCAAGACAACATTTTTATCTACACATCATGGAAAAACTAAAAATCAAAGCTTCCAAATTTGAAATATTTAAAAAAAAATCTGAAAAGAACACAGAAAATATTTTTTTTGTTTCTGATATATTAATTGTTTTTGAAGGTGCAATATTTTGAGAGTCACTGTTGATATGGAACGTAATTTAATGCATGTGCATGAACGAATCGAGAGTTTGCCAAGTCATTCGTTAAGGAAATTAGTAGAAACAAGACATCAATCTCTTAGCATGTATCTATGCATATTAAATATGGTAGTGTCTAGTTTAAATAATGGTAACAAGTTTAAACAGCAAATTAAGTTAAGTTATACAGTAATCTTAACAAAATATAACAACTTGTTGCGCGTAAATATCACAGCGAAGTCAGTGCTTCTCAACAAGTTTTTCATTTAATAATCATACATATTTATTTTAGATTTGTCTTTTTTATTCCATATATTTTAGCAAAATGTAAACTGTAACGGTGTTTGAAATATATGTACACATATATTTAAGCTTTTCTCTGTATACGAATTATTTGATTTTATGTCAGGAGGAAATTACACCCATTTCAGTCTACTGAATAAACTTTTGTCCTTAATAAATATATTAGCGACATAGAGAGAATATTCACCCTGAAGAATATATCACCTTTTCCGGTCAAGGCCAAAACGGCGCTATACTTTAAAACTTATTAACTCCAGGTATGAGTGCCGAAAGGTACCAAAAGTCAAACCGAGAAACGGCCGGAATGATATATCACTAAAGTTATTTTTCATTCGGGGCGATTTTTCATCTGAAACGAGATTTCTGTAATTTACACATTTAATTGTTTCTCTTATGTTTTGTTCGGAGCTGATTTGGTTGGTTTCCTGGGCAGGTAGATGAGATGGTGCTGTTTCAATTTGTATTCAGTTTTGATAATTGGGAAGTCAGGCCTTTCGTGACCGACTGGACTGATGGTAAATTCGACCCATTTCACGATATTTAGATAGATACTGTAAGTATTTATTGGTCTTTGTTAACACCGTTGCTCATTTATTGACTGTACATACTACTACTTTATATTACAAAATTATAAGATCTATTAATTATTGGAAAATAAGTATAGGTACTTTGTTCTACTAATTTTTGTCAAAGGAGGCTTATTTTTCAAGGTATAGGGCGTTAGTTTCGAAAAATAGTTATACCTCAAGATTTTATAAACGAATTTGAATTAAACTTGGTACAACTTACGCCAGTGACAAAGTGATGAGACTAAAGTTATGTCAATGAAAGGACCTCTGGTACATGAGTTGTACCAAATGGCATTCAAATATATTCATAGACATATAAAAGGTAATTACGAAACTTTTACATATATCTTGGAAACTTTACACAACAAAGTACACTTATTTTTGAGTAAGGAGTCCATTTTTGAAATTTTAGAATCTGAAGTGACAGCATCCTATGTATTAAAAGGTAAAATACCCTCCATTTTGTCTCCCGTAGAGACAGAACTACGTTTTTATAAGTCTCTTTGTAAATCCCGTTTCTAGCTCTCATTCCTTGTTTGCTGAATCAAGTCGTAATATTTTGTAATATTTGTTCTACGCTAACGTACCCAGGAATGCCCTCTTCCCATTTCCACCAAAGTGGTTCATTTTTCGCGTACAATGCACCTTTTGTGGTGACAGATGAAATGCAAACAAGGAAATGGGACAAACTTGGAAATGCAGGTCGCAACGTTTCTGCCTTTTGAGATAATAAACATCGCTTTCAGCGTTGGGGCACTCGCCAGAGATCTGACTGCGATAGGGCTACTTTTCACGCATTTCATTTAAATATGCAAGGGTCATTTCTGCCTTGTGCTAAGATCGTTGCGATACTACTTTTTGTCTGCGTTATCTGGTCATCGCACAGCGACACCCTGAAGTTTTCTTAGTTTATTAAAAAAAATGCGAAGCGATTGTCTTGTTAATAGGTTTCTTGCCCTCAGAATCTTCCCCGACCGCAATTAAATTCATTTGAAAATAAATATAGTCATTAAAAATATAATTATATTCACTAAAAATGGCCTGAAATAAGTGTGCAACATTTTTTTATCTTAGCATTGAACCTCTAAAAAGTTTGTAATAATATTATATTAGGAGAAACGCCTCCCAGCAGGGCTCGTTAAAAATGAGCCCCCGAAAGTAGTTTTTTAAGACATTTTCGACACCGTTCAAGAAATTATATTTGAAAATGAATATTACTAGATATTAGGTATTGAGTCAAATGGTCAGTTTAGCTGAAAAAAGTGCTCTTTTATCATCTTTGTGCCATCTGGGAGTACTTACAATTAATTTAAAAATCATGTTTGGCAAAAATGTCTATATTATTGTAAACCACTTTATTTGGAAAATTTATTAAATATAGAAAATATTATTTAAAACAACTTGGTATTGCGTAATAAAAAAATGTTCATGATATAAAAAAATATATAATATATTTCAAAAATTTAGAAAATGGCTATAAATATAAAGTCAAGGAAAATCAGTAAAAATGGAGGACAATCACAAGGAAATACTGGTTGATCAACCCAATAAATTAGCGATTATCAATTTTTTTCAAACTATATTGTGATGCAGACCGTGTCACATAAAGAGTGAATCTTCAGCCTATCTAAAAATTACAAGTATTAAAGGAAATATTATTATTTTTTTAAATCTGTTTATTCACATGTATATTTTGGGAGTCGCTGTCCAAAAGGAAGGTAGTCGAAACCCTGCCCGTTGCTGGTTGACGAATTAACTTAGAGTTCGGAAGGCGCGGTTCCTAACAGGGCCGTACTTGGCTCATTCTTTCAGTTTTAAGTTTAGTCCTTTGCTAAACGTATTTTATACGTCTGTACACTGTATTTGTAGTCAGCGCATGTCCCAGTTTAGATAAACAAGCTATTAACATAAGTAAAGACGAATGAAGGTATTTAATAATACAAATATTTAAAATAAACACTTGAAAACTAATTTTCAAATTTTGTTTTAGCGATTTTTTATCGGAAATATATTATTTTACACTATCCAAAAGAGTGACCGCAACAAACTTGTGATTTTCGCCCGTTTTTTCACAATTCACAGAGAATTTAAAAAATACATAAAAATATGTTTTTGGTAGCAAATTCCTTGCCGTAAAAACTGAAGTGAGCATAGCTTTTAGTATTTTGAAAATTTTTAAAATCACCCCCACTTAGGGGTTGACAAAATGCCAAAAATGAAGAATTTGAATATTACCAATTGATATAAAAACTATTAGCATGTGAATTATCTTAATATATTTTTTTTGGAATTTTTACAATTATTTCTGATATATTTTTGGGGATGATTCCACCCCCTGAGCGTGCTTAAGGGAGGATTTTCTAATTTAACATGCTTATTTCAGTCATGAGAATAAATTCTTCTTTCTATCAAGAACCATTCAATAGAAAAATTCACATGCTAATAGTTTTAATATTTATTGGTAATATTCAATTCTTCATTTTGGGCGCCTTTTCAACTCTAAATAGGGGTGATTTTTGAAAATTTAAAAAAACTAAAAGCTATGCTCATCTTAATTTTTTACGACGAGTAATTTGAGACCAAAAATATCCAATGTCCAATTTGTTAAAAAGTCAAAGATGAAAAAGTTACACACGCAAGGGCCCCCCCGTACCCACCCCAATGGACCTTGTGGAAATAAATGGATTAGTCCATCAAATTGCTCATCAAAATTTAGCTTTGTATACCAAATTTCATTCATTTATCACAACGCGATTGAGAGATATTGCAAAGAAATGATTTCCATTCCTCCCTCTTCAATGGGTCCCTGTGCCCTTAGGAAGCATTTCCGGACCCATGTTCATATGAACTTTTTTACTTAGTTTTGATCATAGAATCGGCCTGTTCAGGGTTGGAAGCTAATTATGAGACACCCTGTATAGTGTACAGGTAAACATGTTCAGGACAGTCTGTATAGTTTTATGCGGTGTTACACCAGCTGTTTTCCTGAAACAACCTCAAATTTAAACGCTACCTTTCCTGGTTCCGTTTAAATCATAACTGTTGTGACAACAGCGCATTTACATACCAATAACATAATAGTTTACGTATAAACAACCATACAAAAGTGAACCCGGCAGCTCCCACCGGGAGGCCGGCTCACTTCACCATGAAATAATCGGCCTATAGTGACAAACATTAGGCCACATTACTCGCCCAAGCGGCGTCTTTTCACAGAGGATTAACACTGTCGGCGTCCGAGTTACAATGCCGCAGTCGCAAAGGTG
Organism: Anoplophora glabripennis; assembly: GCF_000390285.2. Lineage (NCBI taxonomy): Eukaryota > Metazoa > Arthropoda > Insecta > Coleoptera > Cerambycidae > Anoplophora > Anoplophora glabripennis. The sequence goes on from NW_019416665.1 coordinate 285,024, forward strand.
CAATAGGTGTCACCTTTTTAGGCCTATTTTCTTTGATCCCGTCGACAGATAGCACTTACGCAACCGGGTATCATTTCACGGTGTACGACTCCTCGATGGTCCTCTAGGAATTACCGATCGGGATGTGATTTTAATAACGGGAGACACAATGGGGGACCGGAGGAGCTACCGGGTTTTGTGCTTGACACTTTGCTGTGCACAAGCCGTGAAAAAGGATTAGTATCTGGGACAGATGCATGGGAAACGGTTCGGGGACAGATTTTTGGCGGAGAAGATCGATAATGATTGGAAAGGTTATTAATTTTAGTTACAAGTGACGTAAATAATAAAAATACGGTAGATAGAAAAGCTAAGAAAAGTAACCATTGCAAGTGATGGTTGGTCGCCATAACAGGAAAACGGAAAGAGCAGATGTGAAACTGCAAGCATGACGTCATCGAAATTATTTCCCAATTTTTCTAAATATTTTGTGCATGATTTGAAGGTCCTCAACAAGTTTTATTAAAAAAGGTTTTTGATATTTCTTTCCGTTGAAAAGATAGAAAACTGTATACAGTGTGCTTCAGGATTAAGTCGACAAACTTTAAGAATATATTCCTCATAAAAAAAAATAAGAAAAAAATCAAGTACACTTTTTCCAGAGACGCTTCATTTTCGAAATATAGTGCATTAAAGATTTTTTAAAAATATTTAAGTACCTAACATCTAATGCGACAACGTTACGACCCTTGCAATACTCCTATTTTTTTCAGGCGGTTTGTAGTTACTTCATTACTTGTGTACTTATAAATAAATAAGATGGCAAACAATACATGAAAATTTATTTGTAAATTGAAACAACCAAAAAGTTACCAATTAATATTATACCTAGATAAAGCGAAAAGTGAATAAAAAATGAAATGATTTAAAAAATATTTTGTTCAAAATGGGCGCCTCCGGACTGTAGACAAGCACTACATCTTCTAATTATGGAGGTAGTGGCCGATTGACACTGAATTGGAGTTAATTCTCGATACGCTTGCACTATTCGCCGTCTTAGATCTTCTAGGGTATCAACTGGCACCTCGTAGACTTTTTGTTTAACAGCACCCCAAACGAAATAATCTATCGGTGTCAAGTCCGGTGAACGTGCGGGCCACGCTGCAGGTCCTCCACGACCAATCCATCTCCTGGGATAATTAATGTTTAACCACTCCCTAGGACCTCTACCAAAATGGGCAGGACAACCATCTAGTTGAAACCAACTGTTCATTCGAGTATTAAGCGGAACATCTTCTAACAGATCTTGAAAACCATTTTCAAGGAACTCGGTAAACATGTCAGCATTTAACCGATGCGGAAGGAAGTAGGGACCAACTATAGTGTTGTCCAACACACCCAACCATACGTTACATTGGAATTCATGCTGAAAACTATGTTCCCTTACCGCCCGTGGATTCTCGTAGGACCAAATATGGTTGTTCCTTTGGTTTAAAATTCCCCTTCGAGTAAATGTTGCCTCATCTGTCCACATTACTTTTTGCGTAAACTGATCATCATTCTCTGCTTGGTTTAACATCCAGTCACAAAACACGCGCCTGCATCGTATGTCCTGAGGCAATAAATGTTGCACACGCTGGATATGGTACGCATGGCGTCCATCAGCCCGAAGAGTCCTCCAAATGGAACTTGACGAAATACCTAGCTCATAGCTAGATCTTCTGACACTCGTGGATGGATTTTCATCGAAATGGTTTAAAATAGTATTCGATCTTACTTCGTCCTGAAGTGGGGCAAAATGTCCATCAGCATAAGTTGGAATACCGAAAGACCCAGTTTGTCTGAGACGACTGAATGTCGTTGAAAATGTTTCCTTTGCTGGTAGTCTGCGATGAGGAAATCTTACTGCATATTCACGGCGAGCCGCCGTGGCATTTCCATCACAAAAACCATATACAAAGACCATATCAGCATATTCATTGTTCGAAAATATGGACGGCATTATTAAACTTATTTTTATTATTAGTTTGAACGCTTTATCTAATGGATAATTTATGCAACAATTCGCAAAATAACATTTAAAACGTCAAATTAACATTGCTTGACAGCAGCCTACTCGAAAATTTTTGTTGAGGTTCATTTTAAAGTTTATCGACAGAATCCAGAAGCACCCTTCCGAAAAATCAATTTTGCCATGAAACTATAGGAGTTAGGAAAAAAGTGAATGTACACTTTTTTTCAATAACAAACTGTTCTATCTAAAAACAGCATAATTTTTTATATTCAGTAGGGTCGTAATAATTTTTTTTATAATTTAATTAATTAATTTATTTATTTAGACATTACACTACCCTACAGAAATTCCAATTACAGGGTAGGTACAAACAGAAAACTACATCATATCCTACATGATATGAGATAAGTGACAATACAAAACATTACATACCTAAACAATTAGACAAAACAGTATATAAATGAAAAAACAAATATAATTTAATTTGTAAATGTAACTTTTTTAATTATGGCTATATTACAATTAAAAATATCAAACTGATTTTGAAACAGATTATATTTATCACACATTTGGAAAAAGAGGAGAGTATTTTTGAATATTTATTCTTGACGTAGGTAAATAAAACAATGAAGAAAAACGAGATGATAATCTAGGTATCTATATGAAAATTTAACAATGAAAGTAAAGAAGAACAGTCAAATGAGTCTGAGTCCCCATAACTCCGCCACTGGTTGCTTGCGGGACTTCCACTTCTATGGAAAAATGGTATCTTATAAGAATATGTGTCATGCCAAATTTGGCTTAAGCCTTCTTCATTTAGAAGTTATTTAAAAAAAATCGAATTTTTTGAAAAATCTTTAACGCCCTATATTTCGAAAATGAAGCGCCTCTGGAAAAAAAATATACTTGATTTTTTTCTTAATTTTTTTATGAGGAATATCTCCTTAAAGTTTGTCGACTTAATCCTGAAACACCCTGTACAGAAAAATTGGAACACTACAAGATCGAATCTACTGATTTTGTTAGTGTTGGCATGGAAATCAATATACTTTTAATGTTTATATTAATTGCTAATATATTTTAATTATCTTTGTGCAAATTTAATTAAAAAAATTAATATCTATTCAATGGAAAATATATAGTTTTTGGTGATACCCTGAAATTATGACTTTACAGAGGCAAGCCATTTATGTCGATGATGATATAATATCAATATTGACAGCATTTTGTTTTCCACGGCAACGCTGATAAATTCGGCAACAGACTTGTTTGAACCAGTATTTTTCTCTACACATAATATTTTATATTTTTTGAACGGGTTAAGAGTAGGAAAACTTTTTTTAATAAAAATTATGAAGGAAAAAAGACTTTCGTATGTAATAAAGTAAAATTGTTGAATATTTTGTTGAATTAACTACAATAAAGTATCGAGTGTCCAGCAGAGCGAAGAGAGTTCATTGAATGTATTATGGAGCAACAATGCTGATTTTTCGAACAGAATTATCTTCAGCTATAAGGCTCATTTTCATTTTGATGGCTTCGTCAATCGACAAAACTGTCGTATTTAGAGTTCAGAAAATCCACGAGTGATTGTTGAGAAACAAATGCATCCACAACGGGTGCGGATTTTGGGCTGGAGACATCATTGGATCATTCTTCTTCGAAAATGAGGCTGGTTAAGCTATCGGGACATGATAATCCAGTTTTTTGTGCCTAACAAGACGATGCCATATGCCATAATGTCTGAGAAACAATTCAATTACTGCATGAGACATTTCTTGGTCGTGTAATTTCCCGTTTTGGTGATCCGATTTGGCCGCCCAGATCGTGCGATTTAACGCCGTTGGACTTTTTTTGGATTTTTTTTTTGAAGACGAAGGTTTACGCCAACAAGCTCACAACCATCTACGCCCCGAAGGAAGAAATTGAACGCTGTATCAGCGAAAATGGCCAGGTGAGCATTTTTGGCACAAAAATTTAGTTTGGCTGTAATTTTTGAGCTAATAATTTGTAGCACAACAATATTCAAGGTTCTTTGGAAAATCTAGGAAAGCCAGAGAAATAAAATGTAGACCCTGGAATTTAGGGAATTTATAGGTAAAAATCTATAAAATTTGGAACTCACAGTCAGCGTTAGCGATAAATTTTAAGTTAAAAATAAATTCATCTTAATTTTCGGCTACCCCAAAACAACCCTTATCCTAAACAAGTACTCAAAAAAACGACAAAGTAATTTATTGTTACATTTCGATAGTTACCCTTGGAATATGGCTCATTCATTTTCGAGTACCCTGTATATTCTTTTGAGTAAGATATCAAATTTTTCCGCTTAAGTTACTATCCACCCTGCCGTATTCCGTTGGAGATCATTAAAAGCAACGTTTCGAATTCTGATTGAATCAGCCCCGCGTACGTACGGACTTCTAATCCCAACTTTGCACACGACCTGGCCTATAATTACAGATGCAAAAACTGGGGTAAAATACGCCAGTCACAACGCTAATGTATTATTTTAGTTTTCGGGGACCAGCTGTGTCGCGTCGACCGAATCTGGTCCTTAAGGCGAGGTGTTCAGGGGCGCAGCCCCCTCACGGTATCGTTTTTATTTAATAGCGGGGTTCCAAAGTACACTAAAAAGGTTGCTTTGGAAGTTGTTATTACTGCGAAACGTAAAAAAGATAATTCATACTGTGACAGACGCGTTTTGTGCCGGTGATATCTATCTTTCGGGTGATTGATTGGCGTTTTTTTTTTTCGGTTGGCTTCTTGTACAGTGTTTGGCACTTATTCGAGTCACAATGCCGGAGAGAAAATACTGTATTGTTTGGTCGGTATGAATATTTCTATTGTTATTCCTGGTTTTCAAAAAGGATCAACAAAAAATATTTACTGTCAATGTTAGAAATGGTAATAATACCAAAATAATAAATATGCTGGATAAAACTTGCCAACAAATGATTTTATAGTGACTATATACAGGGTCGTTCAACTTTCTACCTCTCTTATCTTTTGCTTTTCTGCAAACTCAAAAAAATTTATAAAAACAATTTAGGAGATACAAACCAAACTTCTGTTTTAGTTTAAATGGAACACCATGTATATTTGTCGATTTTTGAATTCCTATCGTTTTTTCAGATTACAATTATATATTACACCTACATGTCGTATAAGGTGTGTGTCAAAAGAAACGCAGGATTGCAAATGAGGAAAAAAGTTTTTATTAATAAAAAAGTTGTCAAAGTCCTTACATGTTTTTAAAGGGGAGACATTGACATGAAATATGAAGGAGGATATCGGACATAATGTCCTCCACGACTCTCCGAATTTCTGCATTTAAATCAGGAATGGTATTTATTTTTGCAGAATAAACTTTGGACTTTGCAAATCCCCACAGGAAAAAGTCGTATGGCGTAACATCGCATGCACCTGGTGACCAAATGACTTCACTGTTACGCGAGACGAGACGTCCATTAAATTTCTGCCTTAACAAGTGGATAGTTCATGTGCCGTATGGCAGGTGGCACCATCTTGTTGGAACTACATGCCATTCAAATCCATGCCATCCAAATGAGGCCATAAAAAATTCAACTGTCACTTTTTAGATAAATAGTGGTCGTTCTTGAAAAACTCGATGATTGTCTCAGCCCCAAATTCGACAGTTTTACTTGTTCACTAAGATGGAAATGCGTCTCGACGCTAAAGATGATTTTCTTAGCACCCTTCCACTTGTTGATTCTTAGGTTTCAATTCCTGGGTTAGCTGAATCTTGAATGGACGCAGGTGCAGATCTTTTGTTAAAATCCGCTGCATTGACCTTTTTGAAATGTTTAATTGCATTCATTGACGGCGCACTTAGGTTCCGGGAATTTCCGCCATAATATCACTCACCATAGCAATATTTTCGTCTGAACGGCCAGTATGAGGCGGTCTGTTTTTTTATTGTTTGCAAACGAACCTGTTTGTTCAAGTTTGGCAACTAATCTTTTCACGGTTGCTTCATTCGGAGCGTTCCTTCTACCGAAAATTCCATGTAATTTGTGCACAGTCTCAGCTACACACTCTCCGTACTTGTAATTTTTCATAATGTTGACTCGCTCGCTTCGGAATGAAAATAGAGCACAATTTAAATCCGACGTTACTTTTGAAACACCTTATTTGCTTTGATAGTTCGAACATAATTTGGTTTAATACTGATCCTCTACAATCGATTGCCGTGGAACTGGTACAGATTTTTGCTTTTTCGCTATTAAATTTATTTTAATTTATTAAAAAGATGCTTCAATATTTTATTAAGTAAGAAATACGAAATTATAATACTTTATGGTAGACTCGGAAGATGTTTATAATTTGGATAATTGTAAATTTTAAGAATGAGACATTTTTATTTCGACGTGACTTGATTTTACATTAACACCCATTAGACGTTTTTTGGTGGTAAAATAATTTAACTCTATTTTCTATATAAAGTTTATTGTTGCCTTGACTTCAATTTTGTTAATTTATTTAGAAAATAAATCTATCAAAGGTTCAACAATTTTTATACTCATATTTTTATTACTATTTTTTTTAATAAAGTCTAAATGAATAGGAACTCATTTGTTTTATCAGCGGAATTTGGGTTTATTCAATTTTTTATACAGAGTATTAATAATCCTGCAAAATTTTAGTAGATTCTATGTCAGAAATTAATAAAAAGTCCTTACAAACGTTTTCAAAGTACAGAGTGTTGAAATTTAAGTAAATATCACATTTATTTAAATGTCTCTAAAGGTGCTCTACGTAGGTTGTTGAAACTTGGTCCAATGACTTTATCAATTATGGGCAAATATTTGCAGAATTGGTGAAAAAATCTGCCAACCACAGCATTGGCGGGAATATTGGGAAATATTGTGTCTAAAACCCTTGAATTTCTACACCGTTAAATATTTTGGAATTTGGATAAGCACATTTAATTATGGTTGATATTTCCAACCAATTTTTGAGTTGTTATTATTATCAAAATCGTTGGTGCAAAAATGTTAAATTTTCATAAATTATTACCATACCAAAGATTAAAAATTTATGTACCACTGATTTTTTGTGGACTTTTTATAATTAAATTGTAAACTCGACAGTATGGGCCTACTACGAAGATACAAAACAATTAAATAAAATTAATTTTCTCTCATTGTAGCGGAATGGGTATTAATTTAAGTAAAATACCATGCACTTCCGATGCATTGAAATTACGGAGCTTCTTTACGAACGTACATATGGAAAAGTTCCATTTTTCCTCAATATCAATATTTGGATTTCACAGCTTTTGGTTATCAAAATGAAACAGGTGAATTACATATTACCTAAATTTATTACCAAAGATCCATTACCCAAAGACTTAGTTAAACAATGTAAATATTCAATAAACTGTACGACTAAAGCTTTTTCTTGTATGAAAAACTATGTCACTTATGTACCTTTATGTGGTTGTAACATAGAACAGTGTGAGAATTCTAATGATTGAATAAATGTGCGATAACAATAATATGCAGTATTAAATAAAAGTTCTTTAATAAAAATCAAATGTATTTGAATTTTGAATTAATTAAATAAAATTATTACGAATTATGAAATTTAATTAATCAATTTTTACATTATTTTATGAGTAGTAATAGTATTTAGAATGCTAAATTTAAAGAACATAAGTTGAATCCGCTAGACGAAATATCGAATCCGCGTATGAGAGGCACGCGCGCGGCTCATAGCGCTTTATTAACAATTAAAAAACAAGGCTTTAGAATAATGCGAGTCCCAAAAACTCTTCAGCATCTTGTAGAGGGATGTTTAAACTTTAATTTAGGTACCTGGCAACATCAAAAATAACAATTTTTAACCCGGAAATCAGCCGTTGAAAATCGTAATTTTCGCATTTTTAGCAACTTAAATTGTTTATAACTTTAAAACTATCAATTTTAGAGGCATAGTGCAAAGGAACTTTTTTGTTTATAATGTTCCAAAAAAACCTAAAAAAAAATTTCCGGAGTGAAAAAAACTATTTTTACAATTTGTTTAAAAAAAGTTTGTTTAAACAAATGGGCACCAGATTTCCGGCCGGCATCATCACGATTCATGTTAAGGAACATCTCGCGAATCTGAATATGCAAAAAAATCGAGTCGGAAAATTTCTCCCACGAATGCGAGGTTTTCGCCTTGTCTAATCATTATATCAGTTTCTTCTAATTTATTTCTGAAAGACTTGTCGCTGCCTTTTCGTGTATCACTCTCATCTGTTTTATTTGCATTACTCATAACAGTCGAGTTGTAGAAGAAGAAAAGGACGAACGACAAACGTATCCCTCTCCATGAAACAACACTCGCACACAATGCCCAGACATCAGCATTTCCAATTAAATCCCGATGCAGGATAAAACACACGAGTTGCACTTCAAAGTGAAGGGGTGTCAAAGCAAAATAAAACCCTAATTCGGGGGTTAATACAGCCAGCTCGCTCGCGTGGCTTGCCAATCCATCTATACACTTCACAAAATCAATGAACCATTCAAATTTTACCTTATACATTATATTTTACAATATAACCGGAGTATTGACCGAGTGTTGAACTTTTCCAGCCCCATAGGGTGTGTCGGATATGAACCAGTCGATATTTGTTTAGTTTTTGACACCGATTTATAACAACTGTTAGGCGTAGATTGCTTACACTTTTTCATTAAAAAATTGTGTGCTTATTGTCTGAACTTATTTTTTAATTTACAAATTACAGATACAACACCTGGTATATATATTTTTAAGTATATATGTTATATAAAATAAACTTGTCTGACAATCGATTTCAGATCCATTACGCTATCTGCACCTGCGTCCTATTTATTAACAATAAAAGTCATAAATTGTCATTTAGGTCGATTGGAAAACAATATATTATTATTATCGAAACGAAGAACAGTAGTGATACAAGTTTATCTAGACCGGTAATCCATACGCAAATTAATAAAATTGTTATTGATAACATCGAGAACAATGTAATATAAATACGATATTTTCGGCAGGCAGATATTCTATCTATTTATTATGGTATTACATGACCTGGGGGGGACTGGGGCAGTTTTTCGAGACTTAATATTAAAGGTACTTTTAAGTAAAGAACAATAAGTTATATAAGGTGTAAGTGTTCAAAGTTATTATTTATTGCACATGATTAAAAACAGGAGCACATATCACGTGAGTGTAATAAAGTAAATTTTCATTAATTTTTATAGAAATATAGGGTGTAAATAAATAAGTTCGAACAATTCAGGGGGTGATTCCCTGTGGAAAAATAAGGTGGGTCTTTCATGTAAAAAAATTTCATTTGAACGTACCCTTTGCAAATACAACCGCTTTAAGAGAACCCAAAAAAAGTAGTTTTTAATATTTTTCTGAAATAACTACCAAAAAAGTGACAGAAATGAAATTAAGTAAACATTTTCTGCTATCGAGCAGACTCAGCTCAGGAAACAATTTGTAGACTTTCCTCTAAAGGGTAAAAAAAACACCCCTAAGACTTGTCTCATACGTATTTTTTTTCTTATTAAACTGTCGCGTTATCGCTTACCTTTCCATTTAAAAATTTATTTCAGATAGCCTGATTTATTCTAAAAAAATGGTCTTTTGTAACTTTTTCGTAAAATTAACGATTTCTAAGCTAACATTTATCAGTTATTGGAATAGGGTAGAAATTTTGTCAAACTAATCTATCTAGTAAGCAGCTGTCACATTGACATTTTTGGAATTTCCCTTACCAAAACTGTAAATGAAATGCATATCGGTCATTTCTACATTAGAGTACACCTCCACCTTGATGAATTTGCACAAAAGAGTTCTGAAAACGATCACAGTGTATCAGCAAATAACAATAACTGTAAACTCACTAACAACAATTAAGCTGACATTACAAAATGTCAACGTGATAACCGCCTACTAGATAGATTACAATTCGATAACATTTCTATCCTATGTCAATCATTCCAAGAGATTGACTTTAACTCAATTTTTTGCTAAGATAACGTTAATTTTAGGAAAAAATTGCCGGAGATGATTTTTATTTAGATTGAATCAGGCTATTTGAACAGAATTTTTAAATGGTAAGGTAGTAATAAGAAAAAAGTTATGTCTTAGGGTAGCTTTCTCTAAAAAATATATTAAAACTACTTTTTTGGCTCTCTTTATAAGCGGTTGTACCTTTACAGGGGAAGTTCAAATGAAATATTATAAGAAATACCCACCTTATTTTCTTTCCCCTCACAGGTAACTACCCTCTGAATTTTTTCTCGCTTACAGTAATATTAACAATTTTAAGCTATCATTGTTAAAAATTAATAATGAATAAAATAATCATGCCTTTACTGAAACATCTATGAATAAGTAGTCATAATGTCCAACGAAAATAAATTAGAGAAAAAAAAACCTATTAGAAAAAAGCTGAAGTTTGAGGTATAGATACCGAAGATGCTGTAGTCATTTGTTTTATGTCACGTCATGACAAATTATGTTGTGCAACTCTATTGAAGTTTAGAAACAGCAATCAGGTACAGTCAGGACTATACAGTGTTTGGATACAAGTGTAATAAAAGCTCATTACAAATGCAAATTTCTTAAAATGTGGTAAAGTTGGTATATCTAACTTTATAACGAGCGTTCAAATAAAAACGTGGTCGAAGTTGGCTCTGACACATTGGACGTAGGGAGTAGCTTATAGCGACCAACTTAACCAAATTTCTCAACGAGCTGTATAGCAGCTGTCAGTTTCAATAACGTTCATGACTNTAGTAAATTTCAAGACAATTGTTTTCCAGTTTTTATATAAATAAAATAATAAAATGTATACCCTATGCCAACCATGCCAGTAAATCAAGGTAGTAATAAGAAAAAAGTTACGTCTATAGATACCGAAGATGCTGCAGTCATTTGTTTTAATGTCATGATAAATTATGTTGTGGCAATCCCATTGCAGTTTAGAAATACTAATCATCTACAGTCAGTACTATACAGTGTTTGAATACAAGAGTAATTATAAATGCAAATTCCTTACAATGTGGTAAAGTTAGTATATCTAACTTTATACAGGGTGATTCATTAACAATGGGAAAATCGAAAGCTGAAGATACTACACGTACAATAGTGACCATTGGCGCAAACATGCCTTATTTGAAAGTTGATAGTTTCGGAAATATTGAAAGTTCAAATTTTAAATTGTTTTTTGCGATTATTCTGAAAATATCTAGGTTAGGAACATGAAAATTAGTGAAATAATATATTTTTAAGCGACGAATAAGATGCGTGTTGCAATTTCAGCGTTGCTCATAGAGGGCGCCACTTACGACCAATTTTACAGAAAATTTAGTTAATAACTTTTTACCCTGTATTTCTAACATGAAACTTGATTCAAAATCTGAAAGAGCAATAATTTTTCCATTAATTATGTATTCTTGTTTCATTTCGGTATCTCGATCCGTTTTCGAGAAAAATGGTTTTAATGAGCACTATGTTTTGATAATACGAGAAATTAAATGCGAAACAAAGTGTTTCTTCATGTTATTACAACAATTAACGATAAAACAAATGAAATACGTAATAATGATTTAAAGTAATTGTTCGAAGAATCCACCGTTGACATTGATACACTTTACACAACGTTTTCTGAGAGATCTTCGAGTTAGAAACAACATATTGGGATTGCGTCTGACTTCGTTGGCAGCGATTTGTATTCTTTGCCACAACTCTTCACACGAGCCAATAGATTCTTTGTAAACTATATCTTTCATTCGAGACCAAAAATAAAAATCAAGAGGATTGAAGTCCGGACTTCTGGGTGGCCAACTTGTTTAGTTTGAATTGTTTTCTGTCTGCTTCCGTTAGTTGGTGGTAAATCTTGATTTTGATCTAAAGTAAACTTCAAATTTTGTGGCTTCAGTGTTAGGATTGCTTTATTAAAATGGAATGGAAGTATTCATCGATATTTATTTTTGGTCTACTTGAAGATATTTCTGGAATAAATATCATTCTATTTTCGTTTTTCCTTTTATTTAAAATAGTATAGATAGTTGACGTTCCAACCTCTATTATGTCAGTAACCTTCCATGCTTCTATTTCTACACATATTTTTAATATAATTATTGTTTCATTTATAATACTCCACAATTTTTTTGGTACGTTTAGGAGGAGTATAATTTTGCAGACTTACCAGTCGTACCAACACAGTTTGTTCTACTTCTGCTATAAATTCAATATTGATTCCAATCCTTATTTATATCCTTTGATAGTACATATGTTAAATGCACCTACCTACCATACTCAACAAGGTTAAATCAAATGGTAGGGATTGTCAAAAATGTCCTTTCGTGGGTTTAAGTTAAATGTGGTCAAAGAATATTTTTTATTCTCTGACTAGTTCGTTGGATCAACAATTGTCAGCGATGCCAAAGTGGAGAAGTGCCGAAAGGGAGCACTGAAACTGATACTGGCAACTTTCGCAGAATGCCCTGTGTGGGGGGCCGTCAGCGTCCCAATCCGACAAACGTTTTCTCCTCGCGCAAGTCATACATACCTCGTACGCTGGCGCGTATGTAAATAAGCTCAAATCCAATTAGAATCCTTCATTCGTTCCGACGGGATCAGCGCCGATTGTGACTGCTCTGCCCTGTTCACCCCTATTAAATCAAAATTACAGCCATTCCACTTTAATCTGCTATCCTCTAGTCAGCGTAGATAGGGCGAAGTTATATTATTTCACTTGAAACCGTGAGAACATCCACCTGAAGAGCGGATCAGTCGAGTAAAGGATTTCTGCGCCATTCCGGTCCCGTCGAGTGTTCTGCTGGTCGGCCGCGCCCCAAGCGTTTATAATTCAAATATATAATATTAATACTTGAACAAGATAATTGTTGTTTAATATTACGGCGTACAGCAGTGCCAAGAGCAAATAAGACCCAGTGTTTTCCTGTTAAACATTGGCGCTCCGGGTCCCCGAACAGTAGCTGGTTCAGCGTAAAATTTACGTTGGTGATTTGTTGTTTTATACTACTCTGGGTGAGCCGCTTTTGAAGGTGGCTTATCTAAAAAAACAGTACCGCACAGAACCAAGACCGAATGACGCCATATAAAACGGGATGTATATGGAACAGTAGACTGAATTATCCAAGTTTTCTTTACGGATTTACCTTTGAATTTGGTCTTAATTACATAATACCATAAGCTTGATAGTCCAAGTGACAGTACGAGGAGAGTCGTATCTAATGACAATCTTGATGGGCTCCAAAACCTTCGAATGGGAAACATAGTAACTCTGTTCCCCTCCAACTCTTTATTAGAACCTCATGAGCTCAAAAAAAAACTGGGATTGGGGTGAATAGAACCAAATAATTCAAATGCTATATTTATCGTTGACTAACCTTGAAACCAGAAGTAATGCTACAATCTAGTAACACTTTAACACATATCACCATAAATACAGGGTGATTCACAACTTATCTAAAAAAAAAATTGGGAATAGAAGCGGCATGTAAAAGGGAGTCAATATCGTAAAAAAAGTTTTTGTAAAATCCTTATAGTCCTTATAATCCTTATATAGAGTTGATGGATATCGTTTTAATTTATGGTTAAGCAAGACAACATTTGTTTTATGGTGAAGCATTTGTTTTATGGGAAGCAAGACAACATTTGTGTTAGTTCGCAGAAACTGTGTAAGATGGGTCCAAATGTGTTTACACGTCGGTGGAAAAAATTTTGATTGACAAATTCGTTTTCATTAATTAATACTAACAGTAGCGGCAAAAGTAGTTGAATTTGCTGATACAAAATAGGTGTTATAAAATTCTATTTATTTCTTTTCTTGTTTTTGTGCGTTTTTTATTACACTTCGCCTTGTGTAAGGTCAGGTATTTTTAAATAATTTTCGAACTGCCCTTTTTGATTTTTTTTACAAAATTGTATTTGTAAGATTCCCCTGTACATCCAAAATTTTATTTTATAAGTTTTGAACCACCCTGTATAGAAATTCCACAGGCATATAGCTTTATGTGAGTCGGAATGCAGTGAACAGGAAGAAGAAATCTAAATCTGTTCACTACAATCCTAGTCTCTCTATTAATTGGAGTACCTTTCATAAATATGTATTTAAATATGCCTGTAAACTGAAGTTTACACTGTAAAAAAAATGCACACAAATTCACTCAAATTTACTCAATAATGTATCAATTGAGTGAAATTTTCACTCTATTAGTAAAAGTACAACTAAAATTTTATGAGTGAAACTATTGCAACAAAAATGAGTGAATTTTACTCAAATCCGAATTTCTGTTAACTATCAAGTAAGTGACTTTTGCCCTTTCTCTCTAATATGATTTAAAATTGAATAACAGCCACACAAAAAAAAGTTGTCTGTACTTTTCATGTGACATATGTTATCCGTAGTATTTTTGCCTCCTCATCACGAATCCGGTGTCAGAATTAAGCTATCATATCACAGGAATTTCCTAACCTCAAAAAACAGGTCAAAAACAGCAAAAATTCACGAAAAAGTGCTAGGCAAATTAGAAATTTTTTTTTCCTATATACAAATGTTTATTTATATGGTTAAGAACCCGCCGAACGTGAATCTGCGGTCAGAATTTATGGTTCTTTTTCTAACATCAAAAGAACGGTCCAATTAAGGTCAGATATCATGAATTTTCAAAAATTAAAATATTCGCGACGAATTTGGTATACGGAGGTTTTCGGGATCGCTGATCACAGATCCGAGGTCAATTTTGCAAAATTCAAGATGGCGGATCCAAGATGGCCGACCAAATTCTCTAAAAATAACAGATTCGCGCCAAATTTGGTATACGAGAGTTTTCGGGGTCGCTGATCACGGATCCGAGGTCAATTTTTCAAAATTCAAGACTTTTTTGTGGCTGTGTAATGAGGACATTTACTCCGATTTAGCTACAAGTGTACCAAACACGAATTTATCTGCAGAATTTATTCAACGGATACCTATATTTGAGTGAAAGTACTCAGTTTTAGTTCGAATATTGTTACAAATGTGTAAAATTATAAAAATGCTCAATATTCAGTGAAAATGTACTCAATAGATAAATTACATCGTTTGTTATATAGTTTATGCACACATAAAATATAAGTACGGAACAATCGGAGCAATGTCTAGCAAAGGACATAAATAAAACTGAAAGAGTAAGCCGAGTACGAATCAGTTAGAGACCGCACCTCCCGAACACCAGGTTAGTTCGGCAACAAGCAAAGCGCAGCTTTTTAGTTACCTACATTCCAAGTGGACAGTGGTTCTCAAAACGTACATGTGAATATACGGATTTAAATTGTTCGGTTAAAACTTTCTAGACCAATGACACCTAACCATTGGAAGCTCCTCCAAACAACCCTTTCCGTTATTCATCAAACAATTTCAATTTACCGGGCCGTAACCCGGAACTTTTCCCGCCGCCCCGGAAACATAAAAACTGAATTTTTAATTGCGCCATTCGGGGCCGAACAAAAATCCCATTTTTGCCCTTAATTAGGCCGGCAAGGCGTAAACCTGAGCCCTTGTTTTCTCGGACTGCCTCCCCCAGCCGAAGAAATTACCGAATTTGTGTAATTACCTCGGAGGTAATGCCCGCGGAGACGCAGGTGGCTGTGCACATCTTTAATTAATGCCATTACATATTCATCAGTCTCGAGAAGGGTTGCCGGGGCTCTTAAAAATGGAGTCGTTTCGAGCCCTTTGCAACCACTTCATATTTCTGTTTAATTCTGCCACAGAAAGTTTATAAACTTCATCTAAGAGAGACCATCTTCATAATACGCTCGCTCACTTCGGCCAACACGCATAAAACCAGTAAATAATTTACTTTAAATGGGCTCATTCGGAAATATTTAATTTATAAATTGTTTGTATATTTTTCGCAAGCACTTATCCCTTATGTGGTAATAAAAAAAATATATTAACCATCATAAATAAATTCTAATTCGCATAATTTTTAAACGGACCAAAACGTTCATAGAACATTTGTGACGTCACATCACTCTATTTGTTCAACCTGACGATTCTACACGCTATTACTCAAGTCGTTTTTTTGTTTCATAGTTTTCAGTTTTTTCCCAGTTTATTAACATTTTTGATACCTACCATGACAGAGTATGTACTGTAACGAATTTGAAATGTTCATGTAGAAAAATTTTAATTATTATTATAGCAACACCAAATTTGTATAAAATTGTTAATATGGATATTCTGGATATAAAACTCCATCATATCAATGATATTACATAGTATAAAAATAATAATCTTTTAATTTTATTCTCAAGTATAGAATAAATTTTCAAAAAATGCATGATGTCGATACTTGTTAGTACTCAGTATATAGAGAAAAACGAATCTAAACCTAGAGTGATTTATATCGAATGAAAGTTTAAAGTCTATAGATTAATCGGGTATACATGTCGTTGAAAGACGAGTAAACTTAAAGAAGATATTTCAATCCAACATAAACCATAACATGAAAATTTTCATAAATTGTCAAATTTTATAATAAATTTCACAAATGTCAAAGCTAAAGGTGGCTTTGTAAGAATGCCCGGAGATGACCTAAAAAACATAAAATAAAGAATATTTTATTAATTAATTTATAGAATTGTATATAACAATAAAAGGACATTTGTTAAAAATGTGTTAGTTCTAAGTAGTGTTGTGAAAAAGTGATTGAAAAGGACATCCAAAGACTGAAAAATTCTACCAGGTACCTAAAACACAGTGCACTATAATATTGCTAGCTATCACCAATAAATCATGCTTTCTCTTGCATCAAATCTTTGCAAAGTATAAATAACAAACCACAGGACTTACCTGTACAGAAATAAGCGTAATCCAATCACTTGTAACTTAAATATTTCACTATTTTCACGAGCTCTGACAAAATCTGTCAAATGAACAGCCATTTTCGTTCCTGTGTAGATATAAGAGATACCCCTGTCTGATAGGCAACAAATAATATAAGGAGACGTACTTAGTATTACATAGATCAAATAAAGTTAGTTAATTGTTAATTTTTTTTATAATTATTCCTTATATTGTTTGTAAGCTGAGCCGAAAAAAAGGCAAATTTTGTTATTAAAATATTCTTTGTTATGGAAAACATATTACATATAAAAAGGTATTCCTAATTTGAGTTTATTAAGTTTTTAAGTATAAAGTCATAACAAATTTTTGAATAAACACTATTGAATTTCAAACTCTCTATTCATTCCAAAGTATATTGCATTGTACTAGAGGTTTTGTATGGAACAAATTACAGCTTAATTAAAAATAAATTAAAATCAACCCACACACACATTGAAATTATATTTCAGTATATATTTTTTATTCGATATTCATTAATTGATAAGCTATTGTTGAATGATGTCTTAAAGTGTATCTAAACGGACTTTTTTAACACATTTGTTATATTTTATCCACATATTTTGGAACTTCTTAGACTTGTGACTAAAAAAATCCATTCTAAAGCCCTCGTGAACGGAGTATACTATCGCCGACAAAATAACAGACTAGGAAACTGACAAAAATGCAAATGAAATTAATAGCACCTGTTAAACCGAGAACTGTAATGAGCAGGTACTCGGCCTAACACTTCCTAATTACGTCTGTGGAACAATGAAGTGTATGAATGATAAAACCCATTCACAGGTAATTTTATTCTCGGCCCGATGAAAGCCTCTTCCGCTTCGAGAAGTGTAATCAAATAGCGTTACTTTTATTATTAATATTGTTGAATTGCATCTGCCGGACGAAGTGACCACCTACCGGGTGAGAAATTGGAAGAGGAACTGGACTGATTCTATTTAGATGGTCATTCAGATTTTTCTCGTAAAGGTTTAGTAGCTACTAACGAGGACCTGTCTGGAAATTTGATTAGGGCGGTTTGCTTGAGTGAAATTTTGTATAAACATAAAATAATGACAGTAAACACACTGAATAAATTGAGTGTGAATAAATCGTAATTTTGCCCAAAATGTCGTTTACTATCGCAATAAAATTAATGTAAAAATGCAAATTTTAGTATTTTTACTGCCCCATTGTAAATTTTCCAAACCAATTGTGACTTTAAAGAAAAAAGTTATAACTTTAATGACAAACAAAAGAGTTTTTAGCCATTTTGGCCATACTTTCCGTTCGTAGTGATTCTTTCTGTCTTTACAATCCCATAGACATAAGAAATAGGTGTGAAAGATGAAGTTGGATTCCCTCTAGTTTTGAAAAATAGAATTTTCCATATTCTCTGTATTTAAGGGTAGTTCTTTGCGATTAAAAAACTGATGGGTGATGGATTCGGATACACCACGTCGAAGTACATAAGGATACACAGGATACTCTTTGGAATAGACCAATTTTCTTTTTTGTTCCTCTCTGTTATTGTACAAAAAATGTTTTCAGTGAGCACAATTTAGTAATAATGTATCGCTTCAGTCATGTGACTCAAATAATACCAAGAAATTGACCACTTCTTATGAGAATTTGCTTGATCGAAGATAAGATGGGAGTGTAATCCCACATTCTGATTTTTAGATTCATTTTACTACTCAATAAAATGACAAACTACGGGGAAACCTCATTATGGCAATGCTCAATAGGCGTAAATGTAATGAAATAATCGTATCCGATCTACTTTGTAAATTTCTATTATACACGACTTAGTACTCATTTCTGTCGATTATTTTTCCGTTTTAATTGATAAACACATTAAATAATTACAAGATTTCGTGCATTCCGCTGGATGTTATTATCTTTGCGTCCGCCTCAGTACCTGTTGTGCATTCCACAGATGAAATAAGGTGTATTGTAATTGGAATTCAACTGTTTTAGACGTAACTGATGCTTAGAAATGCATTCCAACTGTGAATCTACATACAGGGTGGCCAAAAATTAACGTCTCTGGTAATACTGCATATTCAAGGTCAGTAATATTTTTAGAACTATTTCGTATAAAAATTTAGTGATTTGTTCAGGTACATTGTAAATAATTTGGATCATAATGTAATATTCGGATGTTTCGAGGCAAAGCAACTTTTAAAAAATTGATGTTAACTCTAGAGTCACACATGAAATCGTACCTACTAGAACAGAAAGTACAGTATTAACGTAATTTATTAATAAACCTGGAACTTCACCCTTAAATTCGATAAATAATTCACGGAAAATCGCAACCCCATTCGTACTAATGCATATAGAAATGATATTACGCCTTGCTTTGATACAGTGGAAGATGGTCCTTCGCTCATCGGGTTACATTTGTTGTGGGGGATTTAATTAGGAATCATAATGAATTTACGTGCCCTGATGAAGACTTGTAATGGATGGCGAAGTGCGTTTCGCTCAAACACAGGAAATTTTACCGGGTGGCCCAAAAAAGCAAGTAATTTGATTTGGAAATTTCTTTTAAAATGTTTCCTGATTCAACTGTTGCGATTCGGAGAAATCGTAATTTTCTTAGCATCTTAGTTTTTTATTTTTTTGGTTATTGAATTTCTTAGCATTTATGATGCATTGTTGGGTGCATATATCGCGTCAGATCCAGATGAAGTGCTAGCTACAGTCTGGGGAGGTTTCCCACTATATTTTAAGCAAATTTTCGCGAAACATAAACTCATATTCTCTGACAGCTGCAATTAAGACTTTAAACAAACAAACACAAAGTAAATTCAAAACTTGTGTGGTAATGTTTACAAATGCTGACTGAACTGACTACCACTAATACAGTTAAATTGTGTTGGGTGCCAGGGCACAAAGGCATTGAAGGAAACGAAAAAGCGGATGAACTTCTGCCTTCTGTGGCACATCTCCCAGTGTGGTCAGGGCAGCTTTGAGCAATTGGAGAAAATAACGAATAAGTTGCTGAGCTTGATTAAAATTCGGCTCAAGAAAGTGACGCGATTATAATGGGACACTGTCACTTTAGGAATGCTAAGGCTTGAAGACAGTCTGGTCTGCCGAGGATGTGACTTGGCGGATGAAACTTCTCTGCATATCCTGGGTTCCTGCACGTAGTAGAATGACGCTCCTGGAAAAACCCTTTTGGAATCGAAGGAGTTGAGAGGTGTCAGCAAGGAAGCTTTGAAGCTGCTTGCTGAATAGATTTGAACAGTGGGACACACAATAGGCCTGATAAGGCAGCGGTGCCATGGGACTTGAATAGAACCGAACCACAGGAAGAAGGAGAAGAAGAAATTTTCAATATCTATTTTAAGTCTTGCAGTTTTTTCTACATTCTTTACATTCTTATCGAAAACATAACCTTTTAAAAGGATTATCACAAAATTAGGGATAAATTTATTTGCTTTCAAACATCACAAACCATCTGTCAAAGCCTGACTCCAAGTATATAATTATGCGATGGCCAATTAAAACCCCTATTTGTCAGCCGTCCTAACAAACGAATCATCAAGAAAATAGTAATAACAGTATAGCCTTTCATGCCCTGAGCTGGCGCGGAAGGATGTCCGACCCAAATGGACTAGCTATCATTTCTTAATATCGGCAAATATAGTCGCTTTCTCGTAATAAAGCCCCTAATTAGAAAGGAAGTGGTAATTGTAACTCTACACACCCTTCCGCGGAAGGGTAACAGCCAAACCCGGCCATTAAAATTAACTGGTATTGTTGTACGGCTCCTACGATTCGCGTATGGTTTGTTAAGAATGTATTAATCAATATGAGAGGAGGATAGATATCATTAAAGAGGTTTTATTTCGTAGACGTGGCTGTATAACACGCCTTAAAGGAAGTGTTTTTGGAATATACTTTTCATAAAGAACCAAAATAAAAAAAAATAAAATTCATTAATCTTTAACGTTCAGTTACTCAAAACTCTAGACTATTTCTTCCATACATTTTGATTTTTGTTCGGCGTATATCACAGCCGCATTGGGCGACTGGGCAATAAATCTCAGTTGTCGACAAGTGGTTGACAAATTGCCTGGCAGTGCGGTGCAGCAATGCAGAATTTGGTGTGATTCAGGTAATTTTAATTTATTATAGGCCCCTTCTATTAATCATTCGTATTACAATGGCGCTGACGCAGCAACTCGGCATTGAAATATTTGAAAGACTTGTTGACATTCAGCCATACCCATATACAGGTCTGGTCGCCCAGTTGAAGAATGAACGCGCGGGCAAACGCGGCACAAACACAGCCGCACTGGGTGACGTGGTCATAAATTCAGTTTGTCAATAAATGACCTAACAGTGCAGTGCAGCAATGCGGAATTTGGTGTGATTCAGGTAATTTTAATTTATTATAGGCACCTTCTATTAATCATTCATATTTATAATTGCGAAAGGAGAAATAAGAGGGATATTTTGTTTACTAATATTGTTACAATATGGGATTATGGAGACCTTTTGAAACGGAACAAAACGAAATTTGCTATCAATATAACAAAATTGTTTGAGGACATAAATAATTAAAATATGTTGTTGGCCAAATGAACATATAATATATTCCATTTATAACTGAGCACTGTGTTTATTGCAAAAATATTTGTCAACTTTAAGAATCAATAAAAAATTTACAATTTTCTCTATCATAATTACGTGAATTTTGGAACACCGGATATATCAGTGAAGTGAACTAACAGATTTACGAATTATTACACGTGGTGTACATATGGCACATGTATGTATATTTATATAATTTGTACGTTATATATTACATGTTAATATAATTTATACTAGTATGTAATTTATTTTTTGCTCCAGTTTGTTACATTCTCGTTTAATTATCATTTAAATAAAAATTATTATAATCAAATTATTTATTTAAAATTTTAAATAATCTTTAAGCGCACAATATATTTAATTCTTTTTCTGAATTTGAAATGAAAATATTCATTGCAAATAAAATGACAGTACTTGTAAAAATTTATCACATTATTACCCATTTAAATATTGTTTGTAACACTGGAATCGTACTTTACAATAAAATTGTAAAATATACCAGTTACAATTTTTTTGTGAAATTACTGGCGAAATAATGAGTGATAAAATGCTTATTATTTTACAAGTAAAATTACAAAAAATAGTTTTCAGTGTACGCAATTTTTTAAAGGAAACGAATAGAAATTTCAATTAGGCGGTACTCCAAAACGATCAATATGTTATAATCTGAACGAGAAATTTTAAAAAGATTGTCAAATAGAGGCCTAATCCATTACGTCTTGGACTTTTTGCGTATTACGCTGAGACGATTAATAATAAAAAATAATCCCTATACATGTCAATTACTGGTTTAATAAAAAAGTTTTTTCCGTCTAGAAACCAGGGGGGAAATAATTACCGCTCGCTAATTACGCGAAGGAAGAAGTATTTAATAAAGCAAGGAGAAATGTAAAAAATTCATTGGCGGGATGAAATTTATTTTAAAAATTCTCAAATCGGAACCGTCCCCGGTGACGAATTAATTAAGTCCCTGGAAGTTTAAAAAATGAAGTCGTAACATCGCCGCCGCTCCCCCTTTTCCTTTTTAAATTAGCAGAAAAACGTAACATTTCTTTCTTCATTAACTCTCCCTGAGCTAATTTGGAAAGAATTCGCACCCCAAAGAGCATTCCGATCCGCCATTAAACGGAGCCGGATTTCTCCATTTGCCCGGGTATTGGAAAAATGCCGTTATGGACAGCCCATTTTTAAAGTTTTCAAATATCATAAGCTTGATTAAAAATTCCTAATGTGCTCTTTCGACGATTCCTCTCGGATCCAGCCCAGTAGATGGAATCATCACGATTTTATGTTCAAATAAAAAATGAAATTTTAAGAAAATTGTATTTGTTGTGAGTACAGAATTACACAGCATAAAAATGAGTGCTACATTTTCTACTGAAACAACACTGGCAGTGGTTTCTATTTATCAGAATTGACAGGAGCATATTTTTCTCAAAAGTGGAAAAAGGAAACTTAATATACACGGTCATTCATTTTTTATGATTGGGACTTTAACCATCGATAGATCTAGTGAAAATAATGACATTTTGAAGTATACACTTTTTCTTCTAAAGGCGTCCTTTTAGAGATATATGCTCTTCTTTTTTGGTTTTTATTTAATTTTTCTTAAACTGTGAAAGCGATTTCCAGTGGCGTAGATTCTATTAAAAATAGGGGTTATCGGAGCCCTTTACGGACGCCTATGATTGATCTATTTTCACAATAATTTGTAAAATCGATAGAGCTTTTTATTCGTACACTTCATACTAAATATAAAACAAATGGCTTTCATAGTTTAAGAAAAAATAAATAAAAACCAAAAAAAAATTTTTTTCAAGAGCTTTTATCTTTAGAAGAAAAATTGTATACTTTATACTTTAAAATTACATTATTTTGACGAGATCTATCGATGGTTAAAATCCTAATCATAAAAAGCGAATCACCCTGTATAGTATGGACATTTATTTTCTCTCAACACATTGAATTTTATACATACATGCTCTAGAAATCTAGAAGGTGCGGCGCGGAAAATATTATTTTCTAGTATATTTCGAAAATTTCCGCCGAAGTTCTTTACGAAGTCGGCAGAGCAGTTGCTAATGATGCGCTGCAAACTGCAAAGTTAATAAAATTACCCCAGTTTCGAATTTCGGAAAATAAAATCTTTTCCGAAATATGCGAAATTTGAACTGGGAAACCATAATACAAAATCATCCCACTTTAGAGTACAATAAGTCACCTATCCCAGGCGACTACAATCTAAAGACAAGCAAAATCCAAGGCCATTTGCCCAAACCTAAAGCGGATTTTGCTACAGGATCTCTGCAGACCTATCAAGGAATGGGACCGAACGTCGACCCTGATACCTTGCAGTTCAATAACCAGTGACGTGTCAAAACGTCACAAAATTTGCATTATACAAAGTTTTCTATAAATCAAATATTATTTATTGTAAAACAATATTTTCCAATAAGTTCAAATTTTTTATAATTCAGAACATTGTTAAAAATTTTCGAGCACGTAGTTTCCGGCCAAGATCTCAGTTCTAGCTTCCCATCCACCCAAGCATTGTCTAATCCTACAGTGAAGATTCAAAGGGATAAAACAATCTATCAGGAGCTTCCAACTTTATTTTGAATCGTAGAGGGGAGAAAAGTGTACTTTAGGACCATTTGTCATCCTCCTTATAAAAAAAAACCAAAGCCTACCAGATCAATTTTGGACGGTAAAAATTGAAGAAACCATATTACCGATTTTTTTAAAAAAAATCTGAGTACACCACTGGATTAAGCGCCCATTAAAATGGGCCTATACCAAATTTCATAAAAAAATATTGCATATTAATAATATTGTGGCAAAATTAAAAATCACATTATTATGAACTTTTTTCGTATGACGAAGCAAGCCATGGAATAAATCGTAAAAAATAAATTACAATAACAATTTTTATTCATAACAATATTCAACAAAATTATTGAAGTTTCAGAAGAGAAGAAGTGTAAATTAAATTCTTGTTACCTCTACTGATCCCCCGATTATTTCAAGGCACTTACATACCCTTTTCCTATGATCATGGTTACTTTTCTCAGTCGTTCTGGAGTAACATTTGCACATGATTCAGTTATTCTAGCGCGTAATTCTTCTACCAACTGTAATCTTGACTTATACCCTTTTTGCTTAAGGATGCCCCAAAGGAAAAAGTCCAGTGGCGTCAAGTCAGGTGATCTTGGCGGCCATTCAATAAGAGGACGTTTTATTTCATGGCTTGCTTCGTCAGACGAAAAAAATTCATAATAATGTGATTTTTAATTCTGCCACAGAANCAATTCAAAAAAAAAAGTTGGTCAAAATCGCCCTGTAAATAAAAATTTTATGAGCGTGTCCCGGTTTCAAATGGGTCACACTGTATGTAGTCCACAAGCTTTTAGAAGATTCCCAAATTATAGGTACTCATAGAAGGACTACACAAGTTCCAAGAATATTCAGGTATTCACAGGAGACCGCGAAACCAGTGCTAGACAAGTCAATGTCTATAGACACCAGAGTAACTATATCGCCAAAAAAATAGTTGATGTAATCTATTTTAATACGTCTACAAAGAGTATATAGTAAAAATGAACAGATGAAGAAACCTTTGTTCCATTCTCAGATATCAACTTTGTTTTTATACCTACCCTGGATACAGTGATAGATTGTGGTAATCTTTATCAGTACACGTTGATAACGATTTCTGCTAAATTTGTATGACACCAAATCGTTTATTGATTTTATCACCTGTTGAAAATATGTCCTTAATTAGTACTGTTATTATGTTGCTCCTATCGCTCGGTAAATATGTGATAATTCTTCTATTTTATTTTTAGAATTGCCCCCATAAAATCAGCAAATGCTGCACTGAATTCAATTTAATTTGCTTCCAAACTTCCACTCTTTATGATTCAAAATTTAAATCTCTAATGCAATGAAGATGAAATTAACAAGATATTTTGATGTAATGACAAATCTGTCTTATATAAACTAAATCTTGCATGCAAAGAAAGAGTCTCTTTTGTATTCAATCGGAAAACCATTCGCAAATGTATATAAAACAATTTGTTTGGTTTTGTTAAATATTCTGATGGATAATGTGCCTACCCTGGTTGATGTTCATAAGATGAACACTTCAAGAGAAATTGCAAATTGCTGCAAATTTATAATTATCTCAACCGGAAAACCATATGGGCCACTATCTCCTCTTGCTCCTCTCTGATGATCTTAGCTGATTGTGGGGTAGATATTGTCTTCATTAAAAGATATGGGAATTGGAAGTCTACTTCAGTAGTTTAAGGATACATTTAAGTCTGTATTCAGTATGAAAATCGAATTTAAAAAACAATATCTTGATAAGTGGTTGAAGCTTCTGATTCAATTGCGCTGTCAGCAAACATAATTAAAATATCAACATATTTTCTTGTTTTCGAAAAAGTATATATTTATGCACCTCAGGACGCAAAACCTGGCTCGATGGCAGAAAGAAATTGCCGATTAGCATCCAATTTATCGTTCTGTAACGTCTCGGTAATGAATTTCTCATTGCCGAGGAGATTTATGCGTCTAAAGGTGCGGGAGCCGCGACGCTACGCCTGGAAATATTTAGTTTTAATTAAAACAATGAAGCCATCCGGGCCATTTTTACCCCAACTTGCGGGCAACAAATAATGCCGGGCGACACGTTTCACACCTTGTAAAGGGGGCGGCCGTGCAGAAACGGGGCAAACCGGGGAAGCCAGGGCCGGTCTAAGGGCCAGAAATACTCCGAAGAAAATATCTGTCAAGTGAGATAGATGGGAACATTTAGAAAAATGATTATGGCGGGAAAATATTAGCTATGGAAATATATAAATATCCAGAATGTTTTGAAAAAAGATGTTATAAATTAGTTAGATCTCTAGAGTGTCAAAAGTGATTTTTGTAAATAATTTTTTGTCGATATCTTCTTCAAAGAACGAAACATTGCATTTAAATTTAATGCGTACATATTTTTAAGGATATGTACTGAATAAAATTGTTAGGCATTTGGGATTTTTTTTTACTTGAGGTCTAGGTTAAGAGACAAATACAATTTGATGGTTCATTTCTAATCACGGTCCCTTGGGAAAGCAATAATTACTTTTCTTTGTAACGAACAACCTGGTAGTCCTCGTAGAAGCTGTTTTTAATTGCCAGTGTTGCGAGAAACAACTACTCCGCGGGCTATATGCCTCGACCGGCATTGAATTATACTCGCAACACCTAGTGCAACAGCTAGCTAGGATCCTTCGTCAGTTTAACCCACCAGGCACAGACCGGTTTTGGACTTATTACTCATCATCAGTGTGTCATAGGTGAGACAACCCAAGAACGATCTAGCCGTTATACTGCGTACATTCTACGCGAAGCACAAATGGCTCCATCTGCCGTGCTGACTCCCAACTCGTAGAAGCTGGTTGAAAATACGTTGCATTCTTAATAAAGTCATAACTTCTTTTTAGTAAATATTTTCCTCGTAAAGTTCGTATAAATGGTTTTCGTTGAGGAATATTTTGGGTACACCCTGTATAAAAGCTGCACCTGTACCAAAATTTATTATTACGTTTTAATTAACATGGAAATTTCTCAGTTTTCCTTATTTTTTCCCAAATGTCTGTTTGATTTATATTTTCTATAGATTCATTTAACTTTGGGCACCGTACCTATCTCTAACGGTTTCGCCCTCCAAATAGCGTCAGTCCGGCCCTGGCGCCGTAATCCTCCGGTTGAGCCGGTAGAACAGACGCACGGGCACAATAAATACAGAAATAAGAAAATTTCATTAACGTCATCTTAAGGTGAATTTATACATCGCAATTTCCGAGTTGCCGGCTTAACCGAGGACACCACCATGTTTTAATAAGTGAAACTTCGCGCGCCGCCTGCTAGATTATATTATTTAAATGAGTTTTAATTCGACGTGAAATATGCCAACAAAGGCCCAATTGCCGGGGTGGGATTTGCGCGAGGATTAGCGCGGTGATATTGTTTTCGGTTGTTTTACTGTCTTGTAAGTATTGTTTTACATCCAGAGCTCACTAAGCGACAGTCAAATCTGTGGTCTTTAGTCTTCAAATTAAGGGATGATTCCATAAAAATTCAGTCAGAAATGTGCTGGGGGTGTAAAAATTACCACTTTTGTATTCAAAGACGCCGTCTCATTGATACTGTTTATTTGTTTATGTTTAACAAAATTTAAATATAGTGTGAAAAATGACGCTAGTGTAGTTTTTCAAATCATAGTAGATTGCAAAACGTAGACTTTAAAATGATTCACGATGTCATTGATGTGAAGAATAGAAACCACTGGTCCAAATGTCGAACCATGAGGCACTACATAAAAAAAAATCTTTTTTTCTGCCGGCCACAATTTTTTTTTGAAAAAGTACAAAGTTTTTTCAGCAATTGTTGCAGCTTATATCTCACTCAAAATTAATATGCCTAATGCTGGGTGAAAGACTGAGCTTTTAGCAAAAATATACATTATTCACCATCAAGCAGACTGACATACTGGAAATGAATTTAATGGACAAAATAAAACATTTCTTCGCTGGCGTGTAAACAAATTTATTTATGTATTTATACAAATACTATAGCATGTATTTCAAAACTCTACAGCCACCCTAACTGATCACTCTTTTTTGCCTTAAAGCAACAAATTAATTTGTTTATTTGACACAGAAAACTTCAACTTACTCAACCACGCCAAAATCACTCCGATCGCACTATCCCTGCGCCCAGCGATAGCGACCGATAATTTGCTACCCCTTCAAAGAATGTACCCCAGTATACACTTTTAGGTTTTACATATTTTCCAAACATCTACAGATTTATTAAACATTTCCAATGTTAAAATTATTTTCAGTGTCTTATGTCATTCTATAATCGACATTTTTTTTTTTTGGTTTTGCGACGTTTTTTGCCTCACAAATCACTCGAAGATAAAAACCCTTGGACTAAACCTATTTAACCCCACATCATTACAGAACAAAGCTTGTTAGCCGTCGAAACTTCACTCATTGCGTTCGAATAACGCACACCTAGCGTTTTGGGATCAATTCACCCCCATTGTTTATATCGCATTTCAATCGCTCGAGTTTTTCCCCGATAAAAGATCGAATGAGACAAGAACATGCTGAAACAATGGGAAGTGGCGCGGACCTCTTGAACGCGGTGTCTGTGCCCTCCATACAGGCACCCTTATGTCAAACAAAACCACCAGATAGGATTCGGTTGCTTTTATTCCTCGAATCTCCTCCGTCGGATGGAGGAAATGCTTGAGAGACAGAGGTGGACTGGTCTAATGTGCAAGCTGCAAATTCATATTATATGTACTAGAAATGGCATTTAGGTAGTAATAATATGCCAGCCTCTCTCCCGTACAGTTTTAATAAAAATTTGATTGATTTATGGCAAACAGAATGTTTAAATTTAAAATATATGTAGGTTTATTTTTAGCGCTTGTGCTTGTAAGCACATTTTGAAGATATTAAGCTAAATCAAATAAATAAAAAACCTTCAAATCTTGATACCAAAAGTTTAGGTATTGATAAATTTCTTCTCGGACGATATTGCTAGAAACAACTGCTCTACGATCTACATGCCTCGACAAGCACTGAATTATATCATTAAAATCTATTAAACAATAATTATCTAAAATTAATACTGAAAACGATATATCTAAGGTCTATTCCTAATTGGAAATTTTATTTTAAGGGATAAGTGAAGGAAATTATGCGACACAAATTTTTAAATCGCATAAGAACATAAACATACTGATTATAGATAGTACGTGTCTATTTATCATACTTTTGCTGATGACAATTCTATAGAGCAGCCATGTTCAACACTTTTGTGGGTTTGGGGTTTACACAACATTATGAGCTTTATGAACTTCTTGGTTTATTTCAATGATTCGGACTCGGATTTACCGATCTTTCGATTTGCGCCAGAATCCATCGTCGAGATCATTTTCTACAGTGTATGCAAACTGGGATTGCCTCCTTTCCCATTCCGTAACTTCGTCAAAAGAGCAATACCTCCCCCTCGCCGAAACAACCCCCCGCTCTGCAAGAAAACCGAATTAATTTTCGAATGCTCTCTCGCGTTCCATTGATTAATGTCTAAGAAATTGAAGTCGAAACAAATCCAGAACGATCCCGACCCGCGTATGAACTGCAAGAGACGTGCCCTCCCCCTCCCCTCCAGGAATTCCAATTACATCAGTTCACTTCTAGTTAATTACATATCAAAGTGGGCGCGCATTCTTCGTGTTAATTACAATATTTGTTTTCAAAGATTGTAACTTTTAACCCGGGCGGCAAGAAGTGATCGGTTTCTTTCTCTTGTTTTGTCTCGGATCTCGGGTGGTTTCATTAAAACTAAGACGGGCAAAAACGAAAGCCGTAATCTCGGTCTTTTTCATTCTTCTCTCGTTCTTCAAGGAAGGTTAACCAAGGCAAAAAAATGTTGAAATATGTATAATCTGAATATTCCAAAATGTATAATATTATCATCTTTGATTATGATATTTTGTTGTTTATTTATTTATTTATTTATTTATTTATTTATTTATTTATTTATTTATTTATTTACACCATCCTTCAACTAAACCAAATAACACGATGGAAAGACAATTATTTACATGTCATACATATAAAAAACTATATAAAATTAAATTTAGTAATACAAATTAAAAAAAAGTGAAAAAGTACAACAAAAACTTAAAAACACAAAACTCTAGTACTAGGTACTCTATACAAACAAACATATAAGTAAACTTTAACACACATATAGGTACTGTAATAATCTTGTGGGACGTGAACTTTTCTTACCTTTATTTGCTTATATTATTTTGCTTCTTCTTCTCAGTGTCCCATTTTTTGTCTGAGCGCCAGCTCACATAAGCATAAGTTGTAATTCAACGAAATTAAAATCAATGTTAAAAGGACGTTGTTTCAGACTATTGATGACATCAAAGCAAATTCGTCACAAATTTTAAAGGCCATTTTAAATGAAGCTAGGTCATAGCATGGAACCTTGATGTACACCTGATAGCTGTTGATAGTTCTTTGACTAAAAGCCACGATATTGCACATAACTGAAATATAGATCTAAAAGTAGTAGTAAGTTGTTCGACAGACCAAGGGATTTAAGTTCTTTTTTAACAAAAAATCATGATCTAGTTTATCAAATGTTTTCAAAAAGTCTGTGTATATTAAGTTTTTATTATTTTTTTATTAATTTCTTATACTAAAAGAAGTAGATATCTAAAAAAACTACACATTAAAGGATATTGGTATTGTATTTTGTGAAAAATAAATAAAAAGGGGCTTTGGGTTCAACTTAAAGTAGTATCTTTAGTTTAATTATCCGCTTTTTAATCTTAAATTCTACCGTAAAAAATTAATTGTGATTTTAAGTTCTCATTAACAAAAAATCCACTCATTTTCTCCTCGAATTATGAAATTTTGATTCCTTAAATCTATTTTCATTTCTCTGCCATTCCTTGTGGCGGTTCGCCGACAAGAGGGAACCGGAACTACATAAAGACAAACGGGGTAAAAGCAGCCTTTGCCCCTGCATTTAGAACCGCCGGAGTTGGAAGACATCTAACTATATTTTCCTAATTGATACGAATTAAGCCAGAACTCGCCTTTGAAGTTTGTGCCAGCTTATTATTCTTGTTCCGCCACGAAATAGCTCCTTAATTTCGAAAAACTCGTTAACCGCAATTTAAATTTGTGTGAAATTTTATTCGAAACACTTTGCCGGAGCGCGTTCCGTCTCCGGGGCCCTCTAATGCATCTTTGAAGAAGGAACGGGATAGATTATTAAAAGCCAACTCGATTACTACATCGAATTAGGATGTTTTGGTGGCGGAGTTGGCCGTGTTTTGAGCATTTGTATTATACAGAGAGCCTCGTAAGTATCTACTAATCTCTCGGGAGCGTACAGAGGTCTAAGTAACACTAGAACTTTCAATTTTTTTCCGCGGATGTTCCTCCTATCGGATATCTCGCAGTCCAAAAGGGACATACAGAGATTCGCGGTTTGGATCCTAATTTTGAAATCACCTGGTATATTTTGACGAAATTTTAGTAGATGTTATTTTTAGATACTCTGAAGATATTTCTTTAAAAAAACACTCTTCATTTGTTTCCACAGATAAAACGCTTTTTCAGATAAATGGGTTTTTGTAAGAATTAACAATAATTAGAATAATTTTTTGTAAACTATTTTATGTATTTACTTTATTTAACTTTTTGCCTCAGAAAAAAGTCTAACGAATTGATTCGGGTGACATAGGTGTCCATAAAGCAGGTCGGCTTCGATTTACCTGTCAATTACTAAAACACTTGTTTAGAAAATGTTTATTTTTAATATTATTTGTCCTTAACTATTTAAAAAGTTATCGGACTTGTAAGATTAAATGAACTAAGTGCATGTTTCCACTAATTGTTTGATTTATCTCGAAAACCATTCATTATATCGATCGAAATGAATGAACAAAACCAGTTTTAAAGAAAAGTGTATCTGAGTAATATTTTCAATTCGATAGTATAACATCTGTAGAAACTTTGAAAAAATATGTGTTGAGATCGTTAGTTTTTCGTAATACCAAAAGACCGGTTTTAATATCAAATCATGGAAACTTCTAATACATTACGTCAAAATTTGATCAAAATATACAAGGTGGTTTTAAAGTATGCTCCAGAAATATTTGTTGCGTCTCACTGGACAGTCTGCATAAGGAAGAATGGTATAAAAATATATTAAAATTTATACACTTGGAGAAATTAACTGTCTAAAAATGACCGCAAATAAATTTCTGGCGACAGATTAATGGACATCTCGACGCGAAACAAAAGACAGTCGACGCCTGAAACAATCGACGGAGCGCAATCCTTCCAATCATCCAGTTCATTTGTCTAATTGTGTTAAGGACTGGCGACATTATTCAGTGTTAAGGTACGGTTAGAAGGCGACGTCCGACATTCGTTTGTTTACTACGTGGAGGGGGGGGGGGGAAGCTGTAGATCATCTCAATGGGATCGGCCTGTTTTAATTATAGGGACTTGCACAAAGAGACAGAATTATTCGGGTAATCGTGTGCATTTTCTCGGAAATAAATAATTGTTGAGATTTCCAGTCAGTGAACAGTTTTGGGGAAAATCGGTACTGTAATTTATTTAGATTAGAGGCTGGGATTGGGTTTTATTTATTTTTTAACTGACGTTTTATTTAAACAACACTGCAGTTTTATTGTTGACATTAGTTTAGAATATTCTAATTTAATTTTCACGTGAAAATTCGAAAAAAAAACAATTTTAAAAATATCTCTGAAGATCTTTGCTGAACGGTGTTAAAAATTGGACTAATAATTTACCTAATTATAAGTAAAGTGGCCATATGGTTTAATCGAGCTTCTTAGATACGTTTTCACGTTAAATTGATGTCCACAGATTCATTATTATTGCATCTGTGCTATTTTGGCAAATATGTTTATCCCTACTGACTAAAAAAGTCAACAGGTTCTGCGCAGTAGTACGAATCCATGATTAATAATTACAGAACCAGCGTCAAAAATTTCAATAACTTAATTTAATAAAAATAACTTTTCAAATAAAATGTCATTGTTTTTATGTGTAAAATGAACTCCTAATTACATGATCGATGCCTTTTGGACATTTTTCGTGTTAACTGTAACTTTGTTTTTATTAACAAATAACCGCAAGTAGCATTAAAAAATATAAAATATTTATCCAACGAACATAATTATAAATTATTGAAATAATACATCAGTTCCATTCGAGATTGACAGCGTTTATCTGATTCAATCGCAGTTTTTTCTGAACATCAATTATTATTACAAACAAAGAGTTGTTTGTAAAAGCCCTGTTACAAAAATTATCCGCAACTTAATAAACTGTGCAATAAATAAGACAAATCGTGCGTTCGAAATCGAAGCAGTATTTCATTTATCTTCCTAGTATTTGAGTATTAAAAACAATTATACGGATGAGAAGATACTTCCTCGATTCAAATAAAATAAAAAGCGACAATAGACAACTTTATGCTTAAACAATATAAAAGGGCGTTAGTCGTAAAGGCTTTCTCTCAGCCGTTTTTGACTCATAAATCAAGCATCAAATAGACTAGTTTTAATAAAACAGTCGTAGCAGGATAACTGTATTCACTTTAGAGAATGGTAATATTTCTTGTTTCGCTTTAATGAAATTGAAATAAATCAATCAGCATTGCGTTACTGTCTACAGTTCATCAGTTTTTCATTACCTCTGTATTTAAACATAAATAATTCCAATTACTTTTAATTCATCAAAAAACCAACTACGTTCTACAAGTCAGTGAAATTTCTTGAATGAAATGTGGGGAGGGAACTAATTTAGATAGTACCAAGGGCTTTGTTTAAAAATACTTACACAGTAGCAGATATTATAATAAAACTCAGTAGTTGGGGTAGATACCGAATCGCATTTAGAAAAAAACACGTGTGCCTGGTAGATGCTCTTAGGAGTGACGTTTTAAGTTTTCTTATCGTTTCGGGGTGCCATGTGACGAATACAGTAAACAGACGTCGAAACAGATTAGTTTTCTAGAAATACACGCATGCATTATGGTTTTATGGGGATGCACTTTAAGATGTTTGGCTCCTAGGCCTACTTATAATGCGTGCCTTTAATTAGAGACAAATGATAGCTTGTTGCCTTCTGGATTTAATAAAATATATCTATTATGCGGTCTTGGTAATGGAGAAAGGTCGTAAAATGTAATATTTGAGTTATAGTCATAATATTTTGGTACTAGTATTACTATTATTTGACACGACCACTTTCAGTACACAACTATAAGGTAAAAAGATCTTTAGAAATATGTTTTTTATTATTA